>NW_009608496.1:0-3745 GCF_000690535.1 Cariama cristata
TCGGTGAGGGCCTGGCTCCAAGGCACGATAAAAATCCCCTACCGCCATCCCCTGCTCCTTTTATTCCCATGCCCACGCTGAAGCCCAGAAGGCAGGAGCAGGACCGCAGCTCCTTCAGGCATACCGCAGCGGCTTTGAACCTGCCCGGGGACCAAAGGCAGCGTAACCGCCGCAGGACGGGGATGCGCGCTGGCTCCCCGCCAGCATCGTTTCCCAGAGGCCGCAAACCCGCTCTGCGAACAGCGACGCAGGCAGCGTACATACAGCACTGCTACCCCAGCCTGCTAGATCAGCTAAGAACGAACTCCCTCTTGGATCAGCATAGCCACTGCCCTAGCACAGATCAGTATGCATGGAACGTACAGCGCTGCTAGACATGACAAGGTAGTTGTCAACTCACACAAGTTCAGCCACCTGCAACTTCCACCCTCCAGACTGCAAAAATCTGTTGCAGAAGCTGACTGAATACTCAGCAAGTATCACGCTTTACCCATGACCGTGTGTTCAGCATGACAGCTCTGCTGCGCTCTCTACCCAATTAGGTCAGTTCAGGTACCCACACAAACTGCAGGTGGAAATACAAACATTCCCAGAGTTGAGTGAAATTCTGAGAGCTGAAATATTCCCAAAGCTGAAATTCTGAAGCAATCTCAGATGTCCACAGCCTGTGCGGTTCCTACAGGTATGCCATAACTCCCCTTTCAGACCTGCAGTCCAAACTTACTACTCTGTGCAATATTTACAAAGGTCCATAAACTTCGAGTATCTTTTAAAGGGCCTTGATCCATCTCGCAGTGTTCAGGTAAATATTAAAATTAATACTCACTACTGGAAGGACCGCCAGATGAATCATACAAACTCAAGACTGGCTTCTAAGACACCTCTGAAGTGAGAAGGCCTCAGTTGGCATACAGTTCAATTTTGGGTATCACATCAAAAAGTGCAGCCAACTGAAAGAGGAAGGAAAAAAAAAAGAGAACAGGAACTATCAGAGATCTAGAAAACTGGTCTAGGGAGGAGAACTGAAATAAATGTCATCTAACCTAGAGAAAAGGCAGAGGGGAAACATACTAACATTCTTCAAGAACTGTAAGAAGTTACTGCAAAGAGAAAGGAATGAATTGTTCCGTAAACCCATTAGACAACTAAAGGAGGTGAGTGGGCTTGAACTCTACCAAGAGATACTGCTTTAGATATTAGGAAAAGCAAGGCTAGCTTGGTATTGGCAGAGATTTCTTTGGGAGAGCCTAGCATTTTGGGAACACATGCACTGGGTTGCCGAAACAAACGCTGAAGAGAGCTGCCCAGATAGTAAACAGCCTCTGTTTACTCTGATCATTTCTTGGGCCCCAGGACACAGGTTGAAATCAAAAGGCTAACTGAAATCTTTCCATAGCCACACAAGAGATGGCTGGAAAATAAGAATTTTGAAACAACAGTTCAAGATGTGCTGTTTCCTACACTTCAATACAAAACTATTAAATATGAAAAAACCTTTTCACACAAAAGTGCATATAAAGCTCCCGTTCCCATTACCATGCTTGATGTAAGTGTTTTGCTTTTTGAATTCTACAGAAGCTTAAAAACCAATGTTGTGGGCTAAAATTAAGCACAGTACATTTCACTCTAGCAAAACTGGTTATGAGCATCTGAAAAAACGGTGAAGAAGAATATTTGTGTATTCACAAGTAGTCGTTAGACTACTGCATATATGAAGCTTAGAGTGTGTAATGGTTTATCTGTACAGGAACATTCAGAAAAGTTAAGGCATATCAGTTACAGTGTACATTGGAATACACTGGATCTTTATGCAGAAGAAGCAGTCCCAGTCAGATGCAAACCAACTTTAGATTACAGGCAGCTTCAGACCTGAACGAGAAACTCCCACTTGAGAATAAAAATGCACTTTAAATGAATATTTATTGATCCTAATTGCTTTCATTTAACTTCTCTGGATGCCCTCCTGATGACATGTCCTCCGCTTTTAATTAACCCCACTTTTCATATGAATATGCCCATCAAGCGCATATCATAATTTTGAGAGGGCAACCTTGCTGGCAAGAGACAGACCTGTGAAAAGCCACAGAAAAAAAAGGCTAGAGGAGAGTCCCTCCTCCATGTCTCCTTTGTCCTTGGTTTCATAACAAGCAATGCAGCTGCCTCCAGCTCTAGGTTTCTGCTCACTTGGCCTACAGTATTTTGGCAACTGCCGTTTTGCTTCAATTTCAAATCACTGATTAATCTTCTCATTTCTTCAAATCAGAAACCATTCCTACAGGGCCTTCAAAGGCAAGTGAATTATAATGGTGCCACAGCCACACCTTTCATAACCATGCTTTTGTCCCACACATCACCAGAAGAATTCTTAAATCTTCACTTTAGAATAGAAAATTAAGTAAAACATTGAATAATGCCTATAAACCCCTCCCTCCCAAAGCCTCTGGGGTTTAAGAATCCAAAGGATAAAGGTACTGACATAGCACGGCCAGGGATGAGAGCAGCACCTAGTTAAAAAGTTACCTTATTTTTTGTAAGCCATGGTTGCAGGATGTATAGTTCCAGGTCACTAGCAGCCGTATCAGCATACAGATGATCTAGAAACATTCTCTACTCTGCAGACAGTGCAGCAGCAGCTCTGAGGGTACAGAGAGGAAATTTAAAGAGTATTCATACAGCCATCCTGGAAGGGGTCCTTCCTGGCAAGGAACACAGCTGGTGTGCTGAACAGGCCAAAACCGACCAAAAAGGAATTATTATCCTGGGTAAACGGGGGAGGGGGGGGCTGGGGGTGTTTGGGGTTTTTTGGTTGGTTGGTTGGTTGGTTTGGTTTTGTTATTTCTGCTTTTTGAAAAAGGAGGTACATAATCTGCAATGGAGGAAAATCTCAAAGTATAAACAATTCTAAATATGTGATCAACTACTGTCCCATAACCTGTGGTCCAGACTGGGAAGCATTGTTTTGTACATTTGCAGAGTTTACACAATCTGCATAGAAGGAGAGACTCAGGAATGAAAGGGCCAAGCTAACACGTCCAAAGTTCATTGTTGTCTTAGGTGTTTTGTTAACTTGCTTGTGGAAAATGCCCGTTAATGATTGAAGGGGAAAAAAGGTGAGGAAAGCAATCAGTAATTTGACTAGAGTTCAATTTAAGCAGATGTATTGAATACCTGTGCATTTACAGAGTCTAAAGGACACTCATTTATCTTCAGCAGCCTTAAAAGGCAATACTTCAGTAGTTATAATTTAATCCTTCATGTGAGAGGTAGAAAGAGCGAGGCTTGTCAAGTGCTGTTTGACCACATCTCAGATTTGTGTGAAAGGGAATAAAATCACTTACGCTGCAAGGAACACAGATTTCCTCTGAGACGCCAATAAAGTACCGCAAACCCCCCTGGTGTCATCAAGGCTATGCTAACAGGGAACTTCACCTACTTGGTCTGGGGGAGATGCAGATCTAGCGGCAGAACTGTCTCCCCCCCCCCCCCCCCCCCCCCGAATTTCCACCACTGAATTACCCACCTTTTTGCTGCTAACATGCAATACAATGTGTCCACACCACTGTCTTCTGAAGAGGTCCCACAACATGGGCAAGACCTGAAGTAGGTGTTCAGATGAACTGTATGACCAGTCTAACCACCGTCTGACAAACCGTTCAGCTGTGTACTTCCAAATGCTGAATTGCAAAGCAGTTTCCTATGTTAGTCTCCCAATCTATATACACATAGAATCATAGAATGGTTTGGG
>NW_009608497.1:0-473 GCF_000690535.1 Cariama cristata
GAGGTGACAAGGATCAGGGTCCCCCTCTCAGAATCCCTCTTAGAATTAAAGTTCAGCTGAAATAAGCAACCTCTGCCCTACTCCAGCCCTGCCCGGAGGCTCGGCCGCATCCTGCTCCCCTCCGTGCCCAAAGCCAGGACCAGCCCCTGCCCAGGGCACTGCTGGGACGGGCAGGGCCCACGCTGGAGAAACCAAAAGCATCGCTAAAAGCTTTGCCTACAAGAGACGCTGCCTGTATTTTTTAACCCCCCCAAACCCGTTCGGGAGCACCGCGCCGTGGGGTGCAGGGCTCTTCTGCCCCCGAAACGCAGAGCACCTCGGGCGGGCATGACCCTTCCTCCTGCTGCTGCGATGCCAGTATCTGCAAAACCGTCCCTGCTGCACCCGTGTCCCTCCTGCAAACAGACCTTTGGCCCGTGCCGGTCCCCAACGCGTGTCCCCTCGCACGGCCGCTCCCCGGCGATGCCCCGGTG
>NW_009608497.1:571-1265 GCF_000690535.1 Cariama cristata
GGCATCTGCTGCTCTCACGCCGACTCGGCGAGGCTCTGGGTGCTCAGACCTCCCCTTCTCACCCATCTCCGCTCCCTACCTTCCCCCAGGGTGGGTTTGCAGCTGCATCTCTCCCCGGGATGCAACCTCCATCCTCCTGGCATCAGCTGGGGAGCAAAATGAACTGGCTGCAGGGCAGGATCCTGCCCCAAGCCCACGGCAGGGACACCCCACTGAATTAACCAGTGCCAAGGCATTTAGGGAGCAGTGGCTTGGCCAGTCCTTCCCGCAGAGCCCGTCCCCTTTCCCCAAAAGGAGGAGAACGGCTCCAGATTTAATCTGGAGTCCTTGAAATCCCAGACACGCTGCCGGCACGGGCAAGTTGGAACAGGACAAGTGGTGGCACAGCACCGGGGGCCTCCGGGCATCCCCACGGGGGGTCCCAGGGCCCTGGAAGGGTGGTGCAGGTTCCCACAGCCCTGGTCCCCCCACCCCATCTCTGACACCGCTGCACCCTTGACCCTGCTCCTGCCACCCCAGCTGGCTTTAGGGACAAAAGGGCTGGATGGCTTTCCTTGCTCATGGGGAAATCCCACAGAGGAAAAGGCTCCATCTGCCCCTCTCCGCCTCAATGCTTCCCCAGGGACGTAGGGAAAAACCTGCTTTTCCAGAGCTGTGGGGCCAGTTCCACACCCAGCTCCCAGCCCAGAAGCCA
>NW_009608497.1:1312-1872 GCF_000690535.1 Cariama cristata
GTGCCTACCTCTGCCCCGGCGCTTACCAGTGACCCCGAGCGCAGGGCACCTGCTCTGCTCCTCGCGCGGGCGACCGCGGCCATGCAGAGGGGGGGACGCTTGCTCAGACCGGCGATGGGATGTTTCCCAGCAAAAACAGGGCCACGAGAGCAGCGTCCCGCTCTTGCTGCCCGTAAGCGCAGGGCTTGGACCTGCCTGGGAGACTTGGCTAGAAAATCACAGCACTGCTCTGGGATGGATGGTGCAATCCCCCCCCGGGCTCTCCCTCCGGCCATGGTCCCTGCACGAGGGGGGGACGCTTGCTCAGACCGGCGATGGGATGTTTCCCAGCAAAAACAGGGCCACGAGAGCAGCGTCCCGCTCTTGCTGCCCGTAAGCGCAGGGCTTGGACCTGCCTGGGAGACTTGGCTAGAAAATCACAGCACTGCTCTGGGATGGATGGTGCAATCCCCCCCCGGGCTCTCCCTCCGGCCATGGTCCCTGCACCCCCACCTCGGGTCTGACCCATGTCTCCGGAGCACAGCAGCCCCCCCGGCCTGGCTTCTCCCTGCCTCTGCCTA
>NW_009608497.1:1898-2211 GCF_000690535.1 Cariama cristata
TGGTTTCAATTTGGATGGTGGTAGAGGAGCCGGGACAGTGCCACTGGGGAGAGCGGGGCTGTGGGGGGCAGCAGGGGTGCTGAGCCTCTTTGGGATGGCTGGAGCGGGTGAGATGTGCGGTGTGAGGAGCCGCGCTCAGACCTTCGAGGCTTTTTAAAAAACACGCGTCAGCTCCCGCTCCCCTCTGGAAGTGACTCACGAGTACAAAACAACAACAAAACCCACCCTCGGATTCTTCTTTTTTCTTTTTGGGAGACAGAAACCATGCTGTTGTGTAAACACCCCGAAAATATTACTCACAGCATCCCAGAAC
>NW_009608498.1:0-13671 GCF_000690535.1 Cariama cristata
TGACTTGATTAACAGAAAATGCAGTGAAATGAGACGGTCGGCAGTTAGCCCAAATCCTTTCCCTGGCTTCGAGCCATTCGAGTGAATGTTTGAGGGCGAAGTGGGGCAGGCATCTCCTAGCTATATAGTAGTGTACGGCTTTCCCTTCGGACTCCGATGCTGTCGACGGTCCTTCAGCAGACAGAAAGTTTGGGTTCAGGTTTGATTTAAAAAAAAAAAAAAAAAAAAGGGGTTTTCCTTTTTTTTTATGATAGGGGTTTTACTATATTATTATGATTTTTTTTAAAAAAAGAAAAAAAAGGAAATTTTGTGTTCTGGGATGTTTCCTAACCCTTGCAGCATTGATACTAAATTATCTGCTAAAATTCATGCAGCAGGGTGGTGTACTGCCAGGGGTGATGCAGTCTCTGTGGGTAGCCTGTTACTGACAAAACCACAAACAGTAATACAGCGGTGTACTCGAGCACGTTTTAAAATAGAAGCTTAAGACAGAGTGAAGGAGGTTTAATTTTTACATGCATGCTCCTCTGTTATGCTGAAGAGAGACCATAGAACTTAAAACTTGTATTTTTCAGGGAAAAATTAATCAAATTTGTCAAAAAAATCACTTATTTGCACTTACTTAAATTATGCTTATTGATATGCACAGACAATGCAGATTTCACTAAAATAATTTGTTAAGAGCTAATAATAAATTAAAAATAAGCCTGCAGTCATGGTCTAAAAACTTCCTGAGTAAGAAACAAGTTATTTATTTGTGGTTCACATAGACTTTACGACAGAATTGCCAGATCAAGTTGCTAATATGATTGTTGAAAACTGCTACAGTGGTTTAGAAAAGCCAGTAGGTTAAAATTGTTGCCTGTGCTATTTCACTTTCCCTGAGGTGGCAACAGTCCCTAGTTTGTTATGGTTTGTAACTGAGATGGGCAGCTCTGGACTTGGTTCCTGCTTTGGTCAAGTTGTTTGTTTCTAAGCTTTTACTCACAAGTTAGGCAAACCATTTTTTTTCATGAAGTAAGTGACAAAGTTATGATGTGCTAATGAAGTTAGGATAAATTGCACTTACTAATTTTGTAAAAGGATACTTACATTTCCCTTCCTGTCTAAGAGGAAAAATTATGTTTGTATTTCATCATGTGTACGGCAGTGCATGATAGTTCATGACACTTTTTAAAATGTCCTTTATCTTAAATAGAGAAAACAAGGAAAATTTAGGCTTCAACACTTCTCTGTTGCTATTCTGCTTTTTTTTTTTTCTTGCTGCTAATTGGATTAAAAGCCATTTTGGTTACTATGGCATCCCGTGAGGAGATTACTGTCTGTGAAGATGAAGTAAGGTAAAAAAATCAGAACTGTGGTATGAGCAGGTTTGGAAAGATATCCACAGTTCCAGTGGTCACTTATGACTGTATCTTAACTTCAAGAATTACTGAAATGAAAGGATATCTTGCCAGATCTCCTCCTCTATGGGTGTTTGTGTGTGCAGAATTACATTTCTGAACAATGTAGGTAGTGTTCATGGGAAAGATTACAGACAAATCTGTTAAAACAGATAATAGCTAAACGGGTCATCCTGATTATTTTTGAAGTTTAGAAGGCTAAAACATTTTCTCATAGACCAAAATACTGTATTTTAATGCCTGCCAAGACATCATGGAACTGTCCAGAAGTGTCTGAATTCTAGGTATAATGTTGTAACCATACTGTTACCTGAAACTGAAGTTTTAGAGGTTAGATGGATGTATGTCTTTGTATGGTGTTTGTCAAAGTGAGTCTGTTTAACTGTCTGTTTCTATTTTGTGATATTTTTGTCATATTTGTATGTTTGAAAAACAGAAAATATAAGAAGTTCTGTAAGCTTATTCTTTCAGGTCTGATTTTTCATATGTAACAAGCAGCTGGCCCTGAAGTAGTAAAGCTTTGAAGTAATAGACATCAGTAATTGAACTCTTTCCATGACAACTAATTTACTTTGTTGGTGTTTCCATAGGTCTCGGTACAGCCACTTAGAGAAGATGACAGATTTGGTGGCTGTTTGGGAAGTAGCTTTAAGTGATGGTGTTCATAAGATTGAATTTGAACATGGGACCACTTCAGGAAAACGTGTTGTCTATGTTGATGGAAAGGTGAAATTGCTATGTGCTCAAAATTCACTATGATACAGATTATATAAGTGCACTTCCATCCAACAGGCATCAGAACAAACAAAAGACTAATAAATGCAAGTGAGGTATATTCAGCTGATTAACTTTACCTAATATAATGAACTGCATCATTCTTTTTTTCAGTTATAATTAAGGTGTGAGTATTCATGAAGTGCTTTGCTGTCCTCGGGCAGAGGCACTCTAGACATACAAAATATCATGTATTCATTCATTCTGAAATAATAGTTAAGTACTGAGCTGTTTCCCGAGTTCTAGTTGTGTGGTTTGTGTTTTGGTTTTTTTTTTATACTAAACCAGGCATTCAGGTTTATTAATTAATACCCATTGTCTTTGTTTTATTCTACAGGAAGAAATAAGAAAAGAATGGATGTTTAAATTAGTGGGTAAAGAAACATTCACTGTTGGAGCAGCCAAAACAAAAGCTACTATTAACATTGATGCAGTCAGTGGCTTTGCATATGAATATACTTTGGAAATCAATGGAAAGAGCCTCAAGAAGTATATGGAGAACAGGTCAAAAACAACCAATACTTGGATACTGAGCTTGGGTGGTATGGACTATAGAGTTGTTCTAGGTAAGTAAACATTGAATGACTTCATGTTGCTGCCTTTGAATAAACTTGTATGCATTTAATAACTGGTCATTAAGAGAAAGCACAGTTCAGTGGCTAGCACTGTTGCAGTGTAGAATCCTGGGTGGTCTGGAAGTTTGGAATTAGACGCCAAAGACAATCTGAAAAAATAATGGTGGTAGTACACCTGCGTCAGCCTGCTGTCAGTGTTCTGTTCTACAGTGGCATGGTCTGGATTTAAAAAAAGAAGAAGAAAAAAAAAGAGGTTGGAAGGAGTTATGGCTTCTGTATCCATAGAGCTGCCCTAGCAAGACAGTTCTCCAGGTGAAGCATGTTATAGAAGCGTTATCTGCCTTGTGCTCAAACCCGCTGTATGTGTAAGTTTGTTAACCAGGTAACCAGGCTTTCCTTCCGAAAATCATAAGCTTAAGTCAAAGAGTCTTTAATTGAAGAAGTGTGATGATGTTATGCTACTTTTTTTATGGATTAATCAGCATCCTTTTTTCTGCATCTCTTCTTAACTACAAATGTAATCTAAAAACTTTGGATGATGTTTTTTCACTTTCTTAATAGCAAGGCAATACATTTCTTCTTTTCTGCCCCCTGTTTCCCAAATATGTTACAAGCAGATGGGAGGAAGGGATCCCCTGAGAATTTGTCTGTGGCATCTAGTGGGAAAAATTCCACTTAGGTATTGCTGTATAGTTAGACCTGGAGACAAAAGATCTTGGGCTATGATTTCTTCTTAAGCCTCAGGACAGAATGATCTGCCCTAAGATGAAGGGAGGCAGGGAAGAAAGAAAATTTTAATACCGGAAACAGATTAGTCTCCTCACAATTGTCCCTATGCTTCCTTAAAAAGCAAGCAGTGTTCAGCTCTCTACTGGTGGACTGTGGATGACAGTGGCAGTAATGTGAATTCTAGGGCAAAGTAATTTAAGGAGGATGTGCTGGGAGAAGTAAAAGAATATTCTGTTTCAAATGGAAAAAAAAAATCTAAGATTGATACTTAAAGTGGTACTTGGGTTTTCAAGGAGATTTTAAGAATACAAACAGTTTGGTGGACATTAAAGTATGCTGCTTTTGAATTAAACCAACCTGGAAAAAATGTTAGAGCTTCATTGAATAAACACCACTCAAATAATAAGCAGAAATTACTTCATTTTTCTGTCTTCAAGTTTTTCAGTTTAAGAACGTCAGAATATCTCTGACAATGTTCAAAGCAACCCAGTGTTAATAGCCAGGACCGTGGAGAAGTAAAAATGTGTATTCACAGCAAAAGTTGTTTGCCCATTGATAACAGAGCCTCCCATCTCTCCAATATAAGAACAAACCCTGTAGCCCAGGTACTATAGCTAATTAGGAACGTCTTTGGGGAACTGAAAGTAAAATTCAACAGTAAATTTTTAAAATTCCTAGATCTTCTTGTCTGTAGGGGAAAAAAAATATCTTGTTCTTTCTACTTTTTGTTTTCTTTTTCCTTCACAGAAAAGGACACTATGGATGTGTGGTGCAACGGTCAAAAAATGGAAACAGCGGTACGTGACCATTTCCAAAGGCTTTTTGCAGGCTATGGCTAGGTAACCAAAGCTTAGCAAAATAAGCCAGAGAGAGGCATGTTACCTCATTTTATCACACGCCTAGAGAGCCAGTATGCTATTAGTCTGTTCCGAATGTCCTTCACTGTATTTTATAACTGACAGTATTTCAGTTAGGATGCCAAACATCTATCTGTTTATTAAAGATAAACTTTTGTTTACACTTTTTAGACAAGCAAAAAAAATCTTCTGGGTCAGTTGTCCAGGGTTTTTAGGGAGAAAACTTTCAGGGGAGTGGGAGGGACTTCAGTTTGATGCAGTGTAGAGCCCCCTCATCCAAACCTGCTCGTGTTAGTGGTGACTGAAAGTTGAACACATGTAGTCTGTTAACGACTCACAACTTTTTTCCATCTAGAGATGGTGGCTAACACTAGGGCTTCAGAGTCTCATTGGAACAAATGAAATCTTTTGTCTTTCTGTCACATCTGCATTAATTTTTAGAGCAGTTGACAGCTAGAAGACTTAATCCATTTGGTGTCTTTTTATATAGTGGTGGCTTTCAATATGCATACTATGTAGGTGTCCCCATCCTTGAAGGACGTGCTTTCTCATCAGAGCGTTGTCACTGGGATTGCTACTGCCACAACTAAGCCCCTGGATGAGCAAAAATTCTAAAATCAACAGTTTTGCTATACTTGAGAATAGGATCAAAAGATTCACCAAGTGTTTCTTTGGTAATCAGTGGAAGAAACATTGTCTCTCAGTGAATCAGAACTTCTGCTCTCTATGGTTCTCAGCCTTTTCTATAACGTAATAAATGCAGTAGGAGATATTCTTGCAAGCTACAAGTACAGGTTTTGTTGTCAAATTGTGCTCGCATTAGAGTGGCACACAGGTTTTTCTACTCTCCAAAAGATGATGACAAAAACATAGCTGTCCATGGCAAAATCCATAACAGGAAATTACTTAACTGCAGCGGGAGCTGTGTATCCAAAATATACAACTGTTATACTCAGTCTGGGGATCTCTTCATCGTTCTGTAAATCCATCCACCACTAAATACTTCATGTTTTACTGCTGCTTCAGTGTAGGTTTGTGTGGTACTTATTGGCTGTACTGCAGAACTCAGAAGGAAACTGTCTTTTCTATTTTTGTTTTGCTGACATGGCTCAACGACATTAATTCACAAACTCTAACTTTACCATTTCTGATCATGTGAAATTCTGCTTGTCATCTAATACTCAGAAATCTTTAACTGGACGCCTTGACAAAGCCCTGCATGAGATTCTGCAGCTTTGTTCAGCATTTGCGCTGTACTTGTTGCAGGTACCTATGGCTGCTCTAATCGTGGGAACTCTTAAGTGATCTTGACCTTGGAAACAGTCTAACGCACTCAAGCTTTTATTTTACTAAAATAGCACATGTCTGGTTTTATTCTTGTCTCCTTTCTCCCAGGGTGAATTTGTAGAAGATGGGACTGAAACTCACTTCAGTGTTGGTGATCACAGCTGTTGCATTAAGGCTGTCAGTAGCGGGAAACGAAAGGAAGGAATTATTCATACCCTTATTGTGGATGACAGGGAAATCCCAGAGGCTGTGGAGTAGCCTCTAGTTAACTGATTACTCTAGGACTAAGATCAGGAATTTCCAATTACTGTGGTAATTATTTTAATAAGTACTTCTTGGTACATCTAGTTTGTGCTGGGTTTATTTTCTAGTTTCTGTATATGAAATTATTCTTTTTGAGGACCAGATGAAAATAATTATATACAACCTCTTACATTATTGTTTTTTAAAAACCTATATATATATTGAATATATATCACTAAGCGCACAGAAGACTGTTGAACTTAAGTAGAAATTATATACTAGAAAAAAATCTTGCTATAATAAAATGGAAGATAAATATTCAGTAAGACTGAATCCTTATAAACTGTGGGTGTATATGGAGAGAGGAGGAAGCATGCGCTCAGCATTTGAGAAAGCTGTAAGAGTTTTCTCAGCAATTATTTTTCTTATTAAACTGACTACCAACGTTTTTCAGACGCAGTTAAGAAGAGTTACAAAGTTAATTAAAAAGTTATTAATGAAATACATGTTACCAGTACTTGTGTAAGAGTATTAAAATAATACTGAGCTATGAAAACTGTTCTTTATTCCGGGTAGGAGAAGAGATGTTACATTGTGGCCAAAAAAAAAAATGCCTCACGGTTTTCTGAAAACTGATACTTGTTAGAAATTGTTGCAGTAGTTCAGAAAGTCTGTACTGGGTTTTTTCAAAAAAGAAAACAGAAAAAAAACCAAACCAAAACAATTCCTGCTATGAAACTCATTTAAAAAAATGACATTCCTTGAAGCAAGCTGAAATAAGAGCTTATTCTTGTTCAATGCTGTCTAACCAACCTTAAATCTCCAGCTGTGTGTTTTCCTGGCAGTAATGTGTGAATCAAGAAACACAAGGAAAAATGGGACAGAAATAGAGGAGAAGAATTGATTGCTTAGATGGAAATTTTAAAATAGGAAAAGACTAATTCTGTTTTCAAACTTCCAGCATACTATCTAAAAGCAGCCTTGGGACTTCTGTGAGAACAACACTCTTATGCGTTAAGGTGGTTCTTACCAGTTCATGAGGGGTTTTCCCCATTTAACATTATGCTAGAGCATACTAGGCTCACATACTACAAAAGCTACCCTATTGCAACAATGTAGACATAGCTAATCTTAAAAATAATTTTAAAAAAACAAACAAAATATTAATATATTAATTTAAAGGTTTGTCTTGCAATGGTTAAAAAACCATTTTCCACTTGCAACCTCACTTAAGAGTTCAAAATTAGACTTTCATAACTTAATTTCTTTTGGACTTGTGAGTGGTTCCTAGGACTATGACTACTATCTTGGGAGGTGCAGGTGCAGTACAAATGTGCTGGGAATTCATTAACAAATTATTCTGAGAAGTTTTATAAATGCTAATTTCATCTGTGTGTTAGGGTTCAGACTGCTCTCTGTTAGCATAGTGCTTTACATGTGGATGAAATGCTTTTCATACGACATTGTTTTTTAATTGTTTTATGCAAGCCCTTCTTCTCACTTAATTACATTTTTAACCATAGGTGACTTTTCAATCTAGAAGCAGACTCAATATTGACAGACGGGCCTTTATTTCTGTATTATAGCACTGTGATAAGCTATTTAGGTGTTTAGTTAGGGCCATAACTGGTGGTTTTAAATGCTTCAGATTGGACAAATCTGGTTGTAGCTTTTAGTTTGGAGCAACAGATTTGTTTTAAACCCTGCTAACCTCAGACATAGTTTCAGGCTTTAGTACAGAAAGTTTCAAAGTACCTCAGAGCTGGACCCAATCCCCTTTTACATTGAAATGAGCATCATAGCTCTTAGGCTCTTCCATTTACTGGCCTCAGGCCACTATGAAAGCACTGTGGGGATACCTAGCTATACAAAGTTGACACTAATCTTTAAGAGATATTGGTGAAGATAAATTAATTGAAGAGCCATTTCAACCTGCAGCTTGAACCAGTTCTCTGCTATTTTGTAGCCTTTCAAAGAGCTTGAACACCACTGGGAAATCTGAAACTCAAATACGGTCCAAGTCATGTTCTTGAGACTATGGAAAAATAACAGGTTAGCTGATAGTGTCATTCATACTTTTTATTTTGACTACATGTATCTACTATGCTTGAAATATCTTGACTAATTAAAACTGTAACCGCAACTACTGTTAGAAATCATCACGTTTGTCATAACTATGTGTATTTAATAGCATGTCCCTAAGTGGGAAAGAGCTTTCACCTGATACATTCACCTATTTAAGTCAAAAGAAAATTTAAGAATCAAAGGCACAACCAAGATTTATTTGGTTTCGCTAACATATGCACTATCTCAGATTAAGAAAACGTAATGGAAGAATGACAGCCTACGCAAACATCAGGTGTATAGTCACGTGCTCAGAACACTTTAAGGCATAAAGTAAATGACCATATAAATGTGAAACTGTATTTTGTGATGCTTTCCCTTCTGTTTCTATTCACAGGTAATTTTGTTCTAATCTCCTTAAGGCATTGACTTACTTTTTTTGTTCATGGATATTTCAGAGTGCTTTGCACGAGGCACTTTGATCACAGCATGGTACTAAGTACAGCATCCTCTTAAAACCTAAGGACTAGACTTTGTCCTGAGGGGCTCTTCACAATAGCTATGGTTCTGATTAATTCTTACTGAGGATGCTCCTGGTTTCCGGAGAGGGCCATATACCTCTCCCTCACTTGGGAACAAGTCAACAAATATTGTGGAAGGGCCCCAACACTGTTGCAGATGACAAAGGTGTCAGGATTGTTTACATCATCTACTAAGCTGTCATATACCTTAGTGGCATCCCCCTCCACTGCCGGTGGTGTAATATAAGACGGCTTGCCTGTAGTGTATAAGCCTGTTAATACATCAGCCTCAAAGACGTACATTTTAGAGTCTGTTTCCCACATATCTTTACCCTCGATTAGGCTTTTTGGGTTCCTTTTAAAGTAGATGCCAGCTCCATATTTTTGCTCTGGAAAAAGAAAAAAAAATTTTCAGTGGTAGTCAGTACTAAGAGACTGTTTCTTGATTCAGTATTACATTTTATGTTACTGCTCAATGCGTGCCATCCTTTTGGAAGTAAATTTGCATTAAGTGGCTCTGATGCTAGCACTAACCTCCAATTGAAATCATGAGCAATGACAGCTGATGGCCATTCCGATTTAACTGCTACTGCAGGGATGTCCATTTGGATTTAACTGTTAGCCCAGCGATAGAAACATCAAGGTATAATGTATTTATTTAAATACTTCAGTCATTGTGCACTAGGGACTCTAATAAGCATGAAAAGGTAGGATTTTAATAATGCAAACTAGAAAAAAAAGCTTTGAGATTCAGGAGGAGAATGATGCGTAAAAATGCTATTACAGCATCACGTGGAAAAGTGCAAAGAAATTAAATTAGACCATCATCCTGTTTATTACTTTGAAAGTGTGAAAGTGTGCTGTGTGCATTGCATAGACAAGGAAAGGCAAATCTCCACTTTTCGAAGAGTTTATTTCCTGAAATCCCAATTCTGTATTTGACAAGCAAAATATCACACCCTTCAGCTACTGCAGGAGGAATTGCTAAATGCTTATCCTTTCCATTTCTGGAAACATCTGTCTACTACACTGTCTATTACAGTATTTCATAGACACCACAACTTTCTTCCTAAGCTTACTGTAGTTTGAGTGGCAGTCTGCTCAGTCAGATTATCTGCTGTCTCCGATCACACCCAAACTGAGCAGGGGGTTAGGCTAGATGACCTCAGAAGTACCTTCCAGCCTCAATTATTCTGTGATTCCTTTGAACATGTTTTAAAGCATCAAGCTGCAGAAGGCATGTTTGCAGCAAGTAAATAAGGACGTTGACTGTCTTTAAAGAGTGACACAACAAAATAAAACTTGGACATGGCTTTATGTGTATATTAACAATTCTGTCAACGGTGTCTCAGCCAGGCTAGGATCCGGGCTTATCCTCCCAGAGCCTTACTGACTCTACAGTATCAGGAAGAAAATCCATAAAAATCTTACTGTAGATAAAAAAGTAAGCTCATATGACTCTAAACGTGGGTAAGAAACAGTTCTTTTAAGAATGCTATTTTTTTTTGGATTTTAATCCAATTTTAGTAGTCAGTCACTGTTCATTTTGATTAAAGATACCAAAGCAAGTTGTTACCTGTCGGTGGAGAATACATCCTGTGAAATCCAGTTTGGCATACCGAGCTACAGAACTGAGCAGGAACATGCTGGTACAGCTTGTGGGTTATTTTGGAGGTACCTTGTTTTTCTTCTATTTTTTTTTTCATTTGTTGGAATGCAGCAGATAAAATAGAATTATGTATCTTTTCAATCTGTAACATAAATAATAGTGCAGTATAAGCAAATGGAGACCAATATCCATCAGTGCTCTTCTTCAGGCTATGTTCTTCAATGTAAGAACCTTTGATTTAGCTTGTATGCATTGACCATGTAAGTGATAAGGTATTTGAAGCATACAGCTGCTCCACAGAAAAAGAACCATGCCGCTGTCCCATGCCTCTCATTGAAATCGGTAGGAATATATCCCAGAGTATTGATTTCAAGTACTCCAGTTGTGCTGAACAGCTCAAGTATCAACCATATGTGAAAATAAGATGTATGGGTGCTTACAGCCTAATCTTGTAAAGAACTGCAAGCGTCCTGTAAGGCATGGAGAACCTCAGCTCTCATTGATTAAAACTTTACAGCTCTCGGGGGAGCAAAAAAGATCCACAGATAAGGGGCTTTTACTTTTACTTTAGCTTGTGTTTCGAGAGATTGGCTGCATGCAGCATAACACCACACAGAACATCAGGTGAATTGGCTACGCTGCAGCTCTCACTGGCGTACCCGACTCCACCAGCGGGCCAGTCACAATCCTAAGGCTAAAGTCAGAACTAGGGGCCTGCAAGGCCTCTTCTCCAGCAGCCTGCTCATGCCGAACTTCTGACTGTTCAGCTCAAAACAAGCAGATGCTGAAGCACAATCAAGCTTCTGCTCTCTTAAAAGTCATTTAACTGTGACCAATCCTCAGTGTAGCATTGTTTCAAATTCTGATGCAGCTTTTGCATTGAGACTCAATGAAGTCTTTAGTCCTGCAGATCAAGAAGCACTTGCTTTCTATCTAGTTGGTATTTGCTATTTCAATGTTAATCACCTTTCTTGTATGAAAGGCAGTTTGGCACGTGGCAGTCTAGTTTCCCGTTACCTGCTCTTACTGCTAAGCACACAAACCTCTGTTTACAAACTTCTGTATTTCTCTGTGTTGCACAGCCTCATCCTCCTCCCACTCAGTAAAGCACCAATCTCCAAGCAAGATCCCAGCTTCAACACACTACTAATCAGATCATAACTCTGACAAATTTAGTCGCTAATTTTTGGTGTCAAGCTCACAAGAAAACAGAGATGCTCCCTTAGTGTCCTGGAATATTGTACTCGTTCTAGCATACCAATCTCATATTTCTCTAGAGTCCTATAAAGGAATATTTGAAACATGAAATAAGAGACAGAATATACAGGACCATTAAAAGGACTTCTCAGAATTTAACCACACTTTTTGAGTGATTATTTGCATTATATTTAAAATACTTTATTAGGAGTAAAGACTACTATTTTAAGGATTAGGCTGATTTGATCTTAATTTTTCAAAGCAATATATTGAAATTGTTCATCTGAGTTTCTTAAGCTTGTGTTAAACACGTTAGTTCAAATATATCAGCTGAGATTTAGTTTTTCCACAAATACCCTACTTACCTTCAGAACATGAAGCCCAGCTTTTTCAAACTGTTTCTGTCTGTCTTTAAACTCCTGAACGTGTGATTCCACCAGTGAAATCTGGACGCATTTAGTAGTATTTATCTTGTGAAGGTGTCCTTCTGGAAGCTGACCTGCTTCTGGTTGGACTGTATACAAATAAGGGAGTAAAATTTTAATATATTGTAATATCTGAAGCAAGGCAATGAGGAAGGATCCAATACTTTAGTTTGGTAGTTTAGTTAGGAACAAAGAACATTAAGTATTCTCCAAAGTAATGCCAGAGGCTGATATTGAGAGAGACTGAGAGATATATATAGAGATAGAGATATTCATTTATTCATTTTTTCTACATTTATTAAAGAAACCATAGAGGGAACCAAAGAAACGCCATTTATCTTCTCCATTAGACCTCTCCACAGCCCAACTTTCATATAACGGTATCTATATTGAATGACTGTACAGACATGAGGAAAAATTGATCACTCAATAGCTTTTTGTAATGCCAGTAGTTCTATCAACTGTTAATGAAAGTCAAGGACTCTGCAGAACAAGTCTGTTGGTGGGTCCTGCAACAGTGGTCCAGCTGTAGCTAACGAAAGAGCTCAGCAAAAGTATGTGTTAAGTGCAAATTTTGTAAGTCTCCAGTGGCCAGGCTTTAAAGTGAAGCTGTCCTGGAGGAAGCCAGCGTTACAGCTGGCCGTATGACAACGGCCAGCCCCTGTATAAACTGTGCCCTGCTAGGAATATTGCCAAATGAGTAACCAAAGCTAAGCAGTGGGCTTTCAGGGGCTCACATGATAAAAGTACAGTAACAGCGGCAATTAAAGCAATGCTCAGTATGCGTGTGAACTGAATGCACGTCTGTTCACTCTCAGCAATGCATAGATAAATTTTGCTTCATGCTTGACCTTATTTAGGCACTTAGTTAGTCACTTATTTATTTTACATACCCATTAAGTACAGCAGTTCCTTCTGTTTGGCTGTAGTCTCCTCTTGCATACGAAGCAGTAATTTTTCAGTTGTGAGCACTGCATCAATCACAGCATCAGGAGGGCCCTGAAATTCGAGTTTTGCTTTTCCACCTCTCACTTCTTCTGATACACATACACTAGAATGCTGCTCTCGAGATAGTTCTGCAAACTCCTTTTTACCGAGGCTAAAAATGTAGTTGTTTTCAATAACAGCATGGTGACTTTCCTGAATTTGTACCATGCTTTGGATCCACGATTCTGCTGCTTCCAACGCTGTATGTGTGTTCCCTTTAAGTTCAATAGCTGGTTCATTATCTGCAGTCTCTTTTAAGCTTTGACTGTCTGACTCTGTACCTGGAAGAAAGATTTATTTTTTTTTATACAAGTGCATTGGAAGAGTGAGGATCTTTCAAGTGCCATCACAAATTCCTATATGTAATCCAAGATGTACAGTGCAAGAAACACACTACTCATCTGGTATGCTCAAAAAAAAAAAAGAATAGATGCCAGGAGGTAAGGTTTCCAGGAAAAAAAAAAAAAACAAACACTCATGCAGAATTTATTTGCCTTCCACTAAATGACTTCCAGCAAGTTAGGCGCAAACAATGATTTTTATGTTTGAAAATCTCATAAGGGACTGCCCAGTTCGTTCCTATTAATATAAAAATGCAAAGTGCTCACACATTTTTGCCTCACCCTTTCCCCAAGACACATATGCAAATACTAAGTTCTTTTTAAAGGAATGTGATTTCAGATTCTCAAATCTGGAGTGCTCATTTATTTGAAATGCCCTTTCTGTTCATTACTTACTCAAATGATCACTTCTGTTGTAATGTTGCTTTTTTCCCCGTTTGTGAGCTGCTGAATACAATTTTGTCTGGAAAACCTTGAAAGAGAAAAGTTTAAGCGCAGTTTGCGATCTCTGTTGTCAAATATGCAATTCATCTCTTCAAAACTCTGTTAGATAAGCAGTTTACAGCTGCAGTTACACCCCTCCCCTCCAAATTCTGAAATTGTTAACAGCTGACATTTGTCAGCTTTTTCCAGAATTTTACTCCTGACAACATCAAATG
>NW_009608498.1:13702-19422 GCF_000690535.1 Cariama cristata
ATTCCTGCTCTTCTACGTCTCCTAAGGTAAGACACCTTACACACTGAAAGGCATCTTTACCAACTCCCTGTGGTTGTGGCGTATCTGAACTCATGGAACCACAGTAGATAAAGGTGTTCATTACTTGCAGTTTAATGCTGAAGAATCCTTACCCAGTTTTAAAACCCAGACTATTCCCCTGCCTTTACCCCAAAGCTCCTCTTTGTGATCACACATGGAAAGTCTCTGAGAAGCATTACACTGCTAGGCAGTGGATTTTGTATCTGGCAAATTGCCCGTCCTTCTTTTTTCAGCAGCAAGAGTTTCTGCTATGCCCTGATTATCAAGGGATTAAGTGATAAGCACGTAGCTGTCATACAGCTTCCTTTAGAGTTTATGGGACTGTTACAGAACATGGATCTGATCTTAGAATCATAGAATGGTTTGGGTTGGAAGGGACCTTAAAGGTCACCTAGTTCTACCCCTCTCCACCTAGTTCTTGCACCCATTGAAAATGGATGGTTGAAGTTAAATGGGAACAAAAGCAAACTCTGTACTTTTATAACAGACCGTTATCTGAAACAGTTGTGTATTAATCACATTAGCCAAATATTCAAAAGGTGGCAAATGGCACACTGCAGTTGAAATTATCCACTGTTTGCAACCCTTCTATCATGTTAGGTCATATAATGTGCTGATAGTGTTTTGCCCTAGGAACTTCATACAAAAAAGAAATTGGTTAAAGACATTTCCTGAGGAGGAGCAAGTTTGTTCCCTAATGACTTAAGAACAGACTCTTTCTTATAAATTCGCTGACAGTCATGAGAATTTCAGAGCTCCCTCCCCTTGCTATCAGACCACAGGGTGAAGGCTTCTGGTTTAATGAAGAGAAAATAAAGATTTGTAAACATTAGTAATACCTGTCAATGAGACAAATAGTTTCATAAAGGGACCTGCTTCTCACAAATGTTATAAGTAGTACAGAATTCAGATTATCTTAATTTGTAGTCATCTATGGGAATATTTTTACAGTTTTGGGTTTTCCTTATTGGTAGTTAACAACAAATTTGTTACCTTATAGGCATCGTAGTCATCTGAGCAAAAGACAAACTGCACATCTATCTTCTTCTCAGGGTGTGCATCAGCAAAATCTAAAACCTCTTCAACCATGATCTCTGCCACTATATCAACAGGCAGCATTAACAACCAAATCTCATCTGCTGGAAAAGAAATTGAGGGAGATGGCTTGTCCCAAATGATATGCAGGCATCTTGTCACTGCAACTTTTAATTGCTGCAGAAAAAAAACAATCTTTTAGTCCTCGTATCACTCAACATGAAAATCAATTAAAATCCAATCTAACTGATCATCACCTCACACAGTAACACTCTGTGGTGGTATTGCGGCCATGCAATGTGCAGTACAAACTCACAGGGCAGATTATACCCGCTTGTTATTATGGGTTCCTTTTGAGACCAAGAATATCTAAGATGAGACTTAAGTTTATCCTGAAGAGCTGAACCCGCTTTTTGCAGCAGTCCTCTTGAAACCGGAGAGAGAGGCTTGCCATCCACAGACACAAAATGAACAATAGCTGTGGTCTGGAAGAAAAGAATGCAAAGTTTCAGCATACTTCAAGCTTACTATTTGCCAGCTTTGCTACTATAGAGAGCACAGTTTGTAGGAACAATTCCTTTAAAAAAGCCTGACTGCAGCAGATCAGCTGTTTGAAAGGTTCTCTTACTACTAAGGGCAGCACCGAAATACACCGAAGTACGCACCTTCTAGTGGCAGTAAATACATTTTTTTCAGAAGCCAACAGTGTACACGAGACCTATTCAGTCATCAGAGCGTATTCAACAGAATTATTACCACAGCTATGGAAGTGACCCATACGTGCCTCATCAAATGCCATTCTGCAGCCAAGTATCAATAAGCAGGAGAGAACTATGGCTATGTCTGTTACTCCAGCCCACACAGATGCTCCCCATGTTAGGGTAATAAGCACTCATCACCAAACTAGCGGAGTCAGTGTACACCGGGGAATTGCAAAGCTATAGTTCCTTCCAATTCCCAGTGGAAGGAGCAAATTCCAGTAGTAGGACTTCTGTATTTCAAAGTAAATATGTAAAATGCAAAAAACTTGTTTACAGAATGCTAATAACAGCAGTAATTGTTCTAACTTTAACTGTTGAAGATTATCTAAAGATACAAGACTTTGGAGCATATTTTCCTCATAGTCTTGAAGGTTATACGGTATCTTTCAGTGCTGTAGAATTGATCAATAAAATTCCACACAATGTCAACTTTGCGATCATTTGTTCTCGTATCAAAAAATGAACTTCCTATTCAATTACGATGCTTCTTTAAAATAAAAGTTACGATTTTTTTTAAGATACAGTATTTGCTAAAAGCAAATGCCATTCCTGTGATGTAGCTTCCAGTCTAAGAGCTCTGTTGGATTACTATGACCAAGTTCATATATTTTGCATCACATTTTCTAGCTAAAAAGTTAAATGAATCAATTTAAATGATGCACTGTTTAAAGGTAAGGTGCATATCATCTGTACAAGTTATTTTCAGCTGTTTCTCCAGTTACTGTTACTCCAGTAGTGGCATCTACAAGAATATAAATTATAGGATTTGTATATACATTTATATATTTTTTTGCAACGCCAAAAATAAGAGTAGACTTCTAGGGAATTCATGATAAAATGTGAACTACCACGATGTTACAATAAGAAGATAAACGTTAATACAGGGATACATTATTATTAATCATCCAATCTTTAGCTGCTTCCTATTATACCATAACAGCACGTATACAAAAAAAGAAATAAAAAAGCTCTAATGTTTAACACTCATTTAGAAAAAAAAAACAAACAACTCCTTGCTGCTATAATTTATTTACCATTTATAAATTCTCATCAGGCTGAGAAGATAACTGTTTAGTGGACTGATACAACATGTGTTCTGAACTCCCACGCTCCATATCCTGCAAAGACTTGGAGGCAACTCCATGTTCAATATATTATGGGACAGACTTACCTTCTGCTCTTCAAGGAGTCCTCTTATGATGCGCAAGCGAATGCCTCCATGTTTGATGAAAGCTGGAAGCTGGCTTGGCAAAGATGAAAGAGTTTCCTGAAGTGAACTGGTATCACCCAGAAACCTTTCACAGGCCTTCTTCATTTCTGCAACTGTAGGCTCATTAATGTTTACCAGACGGATCTCCCTGAGATGGCTTGGTGGATTTGCCTCAACAAATTCCTTTATAGCCATTACAATCACTTGAGCACACAAATGGAGTGGGAAGCCAAAAATACCTGAACTCACTGCTGGAATAGCCACAGACTTTATAGTATTTTCTGGAGCACTAACATACTTCAGAACATTCACAATAGCTTCCTGAAGTATGTCACAACATCTTTCCTTTTCAGAAACAATCCATCTTGGACCAACTGCATGAATAATTTTCTTACACGGAAGCTTCCCTCCACTTGTCACTGCTATTTTGCCAGCTGTGAGTTTTCCATATCTTTGAATATAAAGATTGCTTTGTTCTTGTATTTCTGGCCCTCCAGCATTCACAAGGGCTAAAGCAAGGCCTCCCCCATGATCTAGATATTCATTGGCTGCATTGACCAAAGCATCAGCCTCGTGTCTTGTGAGATCATCCTTACAAACACAAATGCCAATTCCCTGCTTTAGTTTTTTCCTGTATACTTCAACAGTGCGTTTTGTACTTTTGAAGGTCAATGTACAAGCAAACTTTTTGTAAATGAGATTACTTAGAAGGCCCTCTCTTTTCTTAAGAACATCATAGGCATCTTTATTGATGGGGATCATCAAGCTGTCATCCATTGCCACGCTTGGCCCTAGGATACAGAATAATATAAAGTGAAATCCAAGATACTACTGTCAAAACATTGCTCTTTATATAGAAGTGTGGTTTATAGCTCAATTTTATCCTACTGTCATTACTTACCAATATTTTTTGGCATAGTCTGATCTTCTCTCTCCCCTTTTCATAGGCTTAGAAAGCCCAACTAAGCAAAGAAAGGCACTAAAAGATGACAACAGTAACACTGAGCCTGTGGTGACTTGAGGGTTTGGGTTTGCCTTCCTATTTACCTGAGGAGGAAGGTTGGTTAAGATGTGTCTCCTCCTGCTACTTATTCTGTCTCTCTCTCGTTCCTACTGTTTATTCTGCCCGCCATTAGGCTGACACAACTATTGTCAGGGGCATGTTCTTAAATGAATCAGTGACATAATCTGAATTTTAAAAAAAGACCTATAGCACAAAACTTAATTTGATTTAGAGCACCAACCTCAAAGACTGATGCAGCAGCACAACTGAATGGGCTGACAATAAATGGCGAGAAGGAGGAAAAAGGAGCAGACAAGTGTGAGAGGAACATCTTTGAAACAGATGCTGTCACAGGGCTTTGTTAACTGGCTGCAGTGCCACAGTGATGCTATGCTGTATTTGCCAGTAAAACTCCAGCTAAGAAAGTAAATCTGAAAAGGCACGCCACAATCAGGGCTTCAAAATGCTTGTAAAAGCAGAGAACACCACTTCTCCCCCTCTAGGCTTGTTTTGCTGAGAGGGCTGAAGCCTGCCTCTGCCCTCTCCAGGGCACTCTTAGCATTTTGTTACTGGTTTCCAGCAAGGTCCAAAGGTGACTACCCCAGGCCTTGGCGGAGTCAGTCACCCACGGCCACACCAGCAGAGGAACACTTGCCGATAACGTTCATTTAACCGTGCCACAGAGGTCTGATGCTGAGCTTTGTCTTTAGTTCTGCGGCTCTTCTTTGGTCTGCACTTAAAGCCCACAAGCACGTTCTTTCTTTGTATGGAACTTATGAATTCAGAAGGGCTTTTTAAACCACTTTTTTTTGAGAACAAAAATAATGGTAAAGAGTGGGGCAGTTTTTATATTATCACTATGGCTATACAGCCCTCTCCTGGCAGATGTCAGCAGAACTATATGCAATAGTTATGTTAATTAGTGTAAACCAATTTGTATGAGTTTGATTAAACTTTCTTCCAGGGTATGCTACCTGCTTGTAAAAAGAGTCTAACGTTTTGCTCTTATAAATTATACACAGTGATTCATCAAAACACTTCTAAGCTCTTACTTTTAAAAGAGAAATGCAAGCAAAGCCTGTTGAAGTAATGAATAATAATGTTGATTCATAACCATGTCTAATTCATACACTTTAGGTTGCTTTTGGCTATTCAACACCGATGTTTTCCAGTCTGCTGGCTGTAGCTGGCAATTTTCAAATTAAATACAGGAATACACCTAGCAGATGGCTAAATGAGAGGCTTACCTAAACCGCTGCTCTCTTTGGAGGTCTCCGGACTGTAACTCTGTTGTGGAAAAAGAAAGAGAAAATACGTGTTACTGCCTGATGGGCAGCGTTCCTGCAGGAGCAGTTCTGTTGCAAGCAAAACCTGCAGAATCAGCTTTTCAAAAATCTGTATGAAGTTTTCTAATATTTAAAATGCCATTCAGAGCTGACATTACAGTGACCGGACCACTGTGGGTGAAGTTACCCACAGCTTGCTCCAGCTGACCTGCGGGTGGTGAGAAGCCAGCGAATTTTACCTCATCCCGAGCGCCAGGCCAGAGAACACTACTCCCCGCCCCCCGTACTTAAACCTCGTTGGCAGCGCGGTGCGTGAAGCCCCGGAGAGCCCGTCCTGGCCCGTCGGACCGAGGCACTTCCAGCCG
>NW_009608499.1:0-3992 GCF_000690535.1 Cariama cristata
TTGGAAATGTTTCCAGGCAGCTTTAACCTTAGATGATAGCCCATCTCTTCTTGCATTGGCATACGGGTTTATCAGTGTAATGCCAGCACGCGTCTCAAATCTCCAGATAAAACCTGGTCCTGTTAAGTTCACAAAGGCTGAGCAGCTACACCATCGCCTCTCTGTACGCAAAGGAGTGATGCTTGGGCTCTGACTCCATCTGGCTATCGCTCTGGTGCCCATAGGGACCAGTGATGTTGCTACATCTGCAAGAAAGTGTCTGTGTGAAACTAGAAATTAATGTTAAAAGTGAGCGGAGCTGGAGAATATACGCTGACAAATCCATAACGTTTGTTTGGCTTTCTCAGAAGGTCTTGGTTTGGGCACAGCTCCGGCGTATGGTTGGGAGGATCCTTAAGTGAACACGTAGAAACACATACCGCCTGCTGCTTGGACAAGACTTGCGGCGCGTTTCCACCAGAAATGGGACACAAGCAGCCGAGCTGAGACTGCTCCTCCGTCCCGCTCTGTCTCTCCGTGTCTCGCTGTCCTCCCTCCTTTTCTTCTCCTCTCCCTGGCAGTGAATTTAACCGCTGCAAACTGCAGATCGTAACATTACTCTGGCCTTTAGGACTTGCTTCGCTAGCTCGTGAATCAGGCCCTGTCTGTCATTAATTCAGAAGACTTTGCTGATCTGAAGTTTCATCGCCGGATTTCATTTAAGAGCTTGTGTCAGTGCCGAGCTCATTCTTCTTCAGCGTTTAATCCTGTAACCACAGTGGGAAGCTTGCATCAAATTCTTTGATTGTTCTCATGGGAACTTGCTTTTGCTAAAGGCAAGGCAAGTGAAAGTCCTCCGTTACCCGCTCGGCTACGTATTACATCATTCCTAACAGCGGTTTTACCTTTGTAAATGGAATATTTGGAATATTTTTCTTGCAAACCTGGACAGCCATGGCAGACCGTGGCTGCGTCCACCAAAAGAGCGAGTCACCACGGTGACCTGAGACACCTTGATGTCAAACCTGGTTTCTGTGAGCTCTGTGAATCAAATAACCTCAAAATGATTTGATTTGATCCGGTGGCAATCTATTGCATGGTGTGCTGTTCTGTTGGGGTTATTTTAATCGCTGCTTTCATCTATAATCTTAGTTTCTCCCCAAACCCCTTTTTTAAAAAGGGGGGGTTTGCTTATTTGGGGGGTTCTTTTTTTGTGTTTTGAGACTATTTGATTGCAGGATAAATCTAGCTGAGTAAGAAGCAGCATTGAAAAATACTGGCTGCTCTGAGTTCTCCTAATGGCTTGAAGCTTCCTTCAGTGGTTAAATTTGCGAAACCAGAAAGTGGAAGAAGGTGCAGGGTATATTAATAACATTTTTTTAGATTACTCTGCCTTCCCAATACTTCTGTCCGAAAGAACTTTTGGGGGATAGGTTAAACTCTAGAATACTTTAAGGATTGAATGTGTGACAGGCGTGTGGATGGAGCCGTTTTGTCTATGATTTCAAATGCTTGGGCTTGTTAGCTGTGTTTAAAAGATAGACATTCATTATCTACCTCTTCTGCTCCGCTGCAAGCGGATGAACACATCAGGAGCGGAGAATGCATCTCTTAAAAAGCTTTTATTCCTTAAAAATGTCTGGCAAAAGAAATTGGGAACAGAAAATGAGACCCACATGTGAAGATTATGTTATTATTTTCGATCAAATATTCAGAAGAAGCAAGAGGGCATGCCGGTACTGCTCAGGACGGTGGAGGACAAAGATCCCCTCCCTAGGGCAGAGCCCTTAAGCGCCGGAGCCAGAGGAGTTACGTCCGTGTGGTGATGTGAACAAGCCCTTTAGCCACCGTGCCCTCTGCCAAACACAGACCTTGTTGTTTCCAGGTGCAGAAGAGCCACATCCCTGGTTGCTCAGCTTTCCTTCCTAAAAGAAAGGCGTTTTGTAACAAGCATTAAGTGTTTTCCTTTACAGGAAACAAAGTGCAGGTGGGAGAAAGGTGTGCCATTGTAGTAAAATATCTCCCCGAGCACCGTTGATCGTCAGAGCAATAATTTTCCGAGGTAATACTCAAATGCACAGTTGAGGGAGCTCCGCGTTACCGGTGATGCAGCCGGTATATTCCTGCTCTGATTAGCAAAAATAGGGTCGTGCCAGCTCTGGCCTTAGTTTGAAACTGTGCACCAGCAAAGTGTGCGAACAGGAATGGTTTGTCACAACGTGGTTAATCAACCGTGTAGGGTTCTGCCTGCCCAAGCCTGGCCTACATTGAAAAGCAGAAAAACCAAAACAACAAAACCTGATGTCAGGACCAAATAACGCATCCTGGCAGTTTTGGGTAGCTGGTAGCGTTACTGCTCTGCGGTCCTGTATACTGTATGTGCATTTTGGATGTACATTTTGAATAGCATTGCTTCTGTTGTATTCATTCCCCATTTGTGTTGGGGTTTTACCGGCTTTTATCGATGGGTTTGATAGGAAGAACATTGCTGGACTGGTGAGCTGGTACCAGGAAGGTGGTTTTGTATTCAGAATGGTGCCCATGCACATATAGAACCGGATTTAGGAATCATGCTGGGCTGCTAAGGAAAAAAGTAATGTGATGGTATGATCGTTGTCCAAGCAAAACAATTCCAGTAATAAATACCAAGTATAATGAGTAGCTGGAGAACAGGCATTATTTGGAGATATGAGTCAGCAAACAATTTTGAAAATAATACGTTTGCTTGAAGAGAAACTGTGAACACCAAAAGAAGTCAGTTTTGTCCTCCTGATCATCAAGATGTCTGCAGAAATAGAAGCAGATTCCCCTTTAATCCTTCTGACCCTGAGGTTGTCCAACTTATCTAGTGAGCCCACATTTTAAAGTATGTGACAGCAATTACTGAGGTTGATAAACTGCATTGCAGCCTCCTACGGACTCAGGAGCTTGGGGTCAGCAGGGTTAAACAGAGCAGCAGCAGTATTTATTCCTCGAGCATGCAATAAAATGCAGGTAACGCCACTGGCTTCGTTGGTGCTAGAAAAAGGCTGGAAGGCTTGGCTGAAGTTTCCTGAGCCCCGGGACCCTCTTGGCTTTTGTCCCCGCTGCTGGGTGCTGGCCGTGGTGTGGCTGGGCAGAGGTGCCGTAACGGGTGGTAAAACCAAATTTCGACATGTTCAGTTTTCTGCTCTGGAGTGGGGTGTGTGGCCATACGGGTGCTTTTTTGGAGCTGGGTGGTAAAGTAGGTCGCTGGAAAATGATCCGTGTCATTTTGCTTTGTTTTTAAATAGCAGAACTGCCGGAGAATTTTTAATTGAGTTTGTTTTCGGTGATCTGATCAATGAGGCCACAGAGTGTGCTGGTTCAGGGCCACTCCGAGTGGGAGGGGGCATCGTTTCGTTAGCACTGTAATTAGATGAACAGAACGATGCCCTAGGTGCAAAGTGTCTCTGCTGTCCCCAGAGCCGAGGGGCAGACGGGCTCTTGTGTGCAAGGCCCAGCCTGCAAGTTTGGACGGGCTTCCATCGAAGCATTCGAGCGTGCTCGATGTCTCTCCCTTCCTTTTGGACGTGCCGAGAGAGCCTTTTAGCATGGACTTGAGGATTTGCAGCGTGAGCAGCGAGTGAGAGACCTGCACTGAAGTGATGGTGCGGACATACCCCTCACCTCTGCAGTCTTTGTGAAATGGGGCTGTGGCCCGTAGTGCGGTGCTCCTCTTTGGTTTTTGGGGCGTGAAGGTGTGCTTTAACCGTGCAGGGAACGAGAAAGTGGTGCATAAACCTGAGTGTAGCTCTCCTGGCCCCGTTCTTTGCGCCCGTGTGTTTTCTTAGAGGTGCTCACAAGCTCGAAGAGGATGGCAAGCCCGGGTCCATCCTGATAACAGAGGCTGACGAGAGGTCATGGGTTACGTTGAGAGAAACCAGAGCTCTGACCTTCCCCGGACGGAGCTGCGTTTTCCTTTCCCTCCCTTTCCGATCCTCTCTGCCCTTTGTCCACTGATGGACCGAGGGCCCTTGCCCGGGTCGAAGGGG
>NW_009608500.1:0-1393 GCF_000690535.1 Cariama cristata
CCTGTTTTAGCCAAACCAGGACACTTCTGCACGGGAAATCTACAACCAAGGGACAGTTTGACATTTCCCCCTTTGCTAGAGGGAGTGGTGCCATAACCTGCAGGATAACGCTTTCCAACTGTCAGTATTTATGGTTCAGTACTGGTATAGATAGAGTTAACAGTTTTGTGTTACATGTGAACATAAACCCCACTCTTTTGGTGATATTATAGGTCATTGTAGCCCAGTATCATTTCTCTGAAAGTGACTAGCTGCGGATTCTAAGAGAAAAGAAGACTGATTTTGCAGAGTTGCTTGAACAGCAGAGGTTATGATTTCTATGTGGTCATGACTGGCCTGAAGAAGAAAATTAGGAAATGATAGTTCATTATGTCTTCTCTTGCAAATAGATAATCTGTTAAAATTGATGCTGTAGAAGCCAAAAGCTTGCATGTGCCCAAAAAATAAGTGAAAAAATTAAGGAAGGGAAGAAAATCTTATCAAAGCTATTAAAAACAAAAACACCATCTCTGGCTCAGGAAGTCTCAGAGTCAAACTGTTCCCTCTTGTCCCACAGCAGTTTAAATTCATCAAATGTGTTTGTTAATGGAACTTGCCAAATACCTGTGGAAATCTCAATACCCAGACAGTATTACCAAAAGACATTTAATAATGTCTCTCATGAGGAGTTTTTAAAGATTCTTTAGTAAACAATAAAAGCTAATATCTAAACAAACTAAACACTGCTTAGAAAAGGTATTGTTGTGGCATTTTAATATTTTCTTTCTTTCTTTCTTTCTTTCTTTCCAAGGACAAACAGGAAATCTGTAAGAAGCTCTCAGGTCTAGCTACTATCCAAAAACCTCCCATGATTTTCTAAGGAGCAGTGTTAGCAGGTTTCACTGTCAGCCATTTAATTCAAGCTCACAGGCTTAACCAGCTTCTTGTCTTCTTCCAGACTTCACGAAGTCAGTCTAGCTGCCACCAGCCAGGAGGCATTCAGGTGCTCTCACGCTTACAATTCAAGCAGAGATTGAAAGGATCAAGGCATGGGGAGATGGCTGGTGTAGCACCTGAGGCTGATGAGGCTGTCTGCCAAAGCAGAGACTTGGAAAATGCTACTGAAGAGTGATTGTTTTCATATTTTAGAGGTCATCTGATGTAGCTGCTTGTAACAAAGGTGGTTTAGCCACAACAAAATCATATACAAGATAGCACTGTGTCCCTGCACTATTACAAATACCTCCTAGGTAAAAATAACTCTATGTTTTCATTGTGGGAAAAACTTCCATAAATTTCTGATTAAGAAATGTATCTTTCTTCTCCTCTCAATACTTGTTTCTCTAATTGGGATTATAAATAGATGAAAACTTTGTCACACCTTCATATAGACCCTTATGAAACTCTCTAATCC
>NW_009608500.1:1406-15076 GCF_000690535.1 Cariama cristata
GCTGAAAACCCAGAAATTCACTCGTAAATCACCCCAAACTCACTTATCTCAGCAAAGTTTTTTCCTTCCCAGTGCATTCGGATGCTATTCCATTACCTCTGAACACTCACCCAGAAGCTGTTAGCCCAATAGCATCCATTTCATGCTTAGCCATTGTTCAGGTTAAAGTATTGAAACACTCTTAAGGAGTTCCTTTTACCAAAGAATTTTATCTTGAAAACAAAAGAGAGTCTACCTTATTTTTTTATAGATTTCATCAGTTTCTCTCAGCTCTGTACGAAGCTTTGTGAGAGAAAGGACCCTGGATCAAGCGCTCAGTAAATGTAGTCATCTTCGATTTCACTTGAGCCATGGCTCTACTAGAGGCAATCTGGTGGAGTTAGGTAGGATTACTGGTAAACTCTGATGTTCTGTTTTGTGCTGCTGCCCTCTCCAGTTTTAACCATCTGTGTTTGGCTCAGAGCTCCTTCTTCTGCTTTTCTGGTGGACTTATTCCTGAGTTTAGAAGGCTTCATGCCTTTCCCAAAGCCCATCTCACTTTTTATGGGGGAAGGCTAGGAGTAATCCCTGTCACCTTCTCACATAATGGCCCTGCTGCCTGTGTCTTGGTTCATTGCCCTTGGAGATAGCTGATACTTTTTTGACAATGGAACAAATTTATAGCAGCTGAGAATCCCCTGAGTCTTTACTGCTAAGTAAATCTCACCACTGCAATCCGACATCTGGGACCAACCGATCCTCCAATTTGCATAAATATTAATCATCCTCTGAGTTTTCTTTTTGAGTGAATCAACTCAACAAAACAAAAAATAATTGCAGTTTTGGGCATAGTTCATTGCATAAACACTCCCAAGTTCCAGAGTGAGATGGTATCAGGTTTGTGTGCCCTGGCCCTACACAACCCTCCAACACCCTCAAACAACCGGTATAATCTCAAGCTATATTTTCTTCACTACACTGAGGACATCTTTGTCAAAAGAGCAGATAGTATGGAAAAGGGCTTGCTTTCTGGCTCTGAAGGCAAGTGACATAGCTCCATTCATATTCATACAGTTAATTCTTCCCTTCAAAACAGAGTAGCCTCATCCATACAACCTATTGCAAAAAATCCCCAAACATACCTGAGCTTTGCCTGATAGAAAGGTACTTGACCTGGGCAAAACCTGTTCCAGGAACTCTGCTAATTAATCTGTAGTGACAATCTCAGGACAGTGTTCAGAATTGTGCCTTGTCTCTGATTTATCAGTTAAGACATATCTGGAGAGTCTGCAGTGATTTTGAAGGAAAACGTAGTAGTATGTGCAGTTAAACCCTTTACAGACCAAAATCACTTTTACCAAATTCTATACAAATCTCTATATCCTTGCCTGGAAGTATGTCTGCCCCCAGACATCAGTGTTTAGGAATGCGCCAAAGTATTTTCCAACATAAGTAGGTGCAGTAGTTTGTACCTTTGCTAACAGACATATTTATTACATTCACAGCCAGGGCATGGAGTAGCCATTAGATGCCCAGGAGCAAGAATTGTACTTTGCAAGCATGGCACCTATTTCTGAAAAATATCAATTTAGTAAGTGTTGCTTCCAGTTATTCTGAGAGAGGAGGGAATATGGAAGGAGAGTGATTACCATGTAGGTGATGTGTCTGAAGGATCAAGGACTGTACATTCTCTCACAACACAGCACAGGGATTGCATTCACTTTTGTAGAGAGGTCTGCATGCTGTTTAAGCCACTTGTGCCAGAATGCAGCTCATATACTGCAAGATTCCGTGGCATATTGATCCTCCACACTTCAGTAAATGACTAGCATGAGCTTTAAGGGCATAAGAATGGCCAAAGATAAAGGCAGATAGCTTAGGCAATTTTAAACCGTCCTTCTTGACTAACTTTTCCAGAAAGCCCATATGTCTCTTAAATCTTAACGCTCTATCACAGCATGTCAGCTATTTTTGGTACAAACAACGAAACAGATGAAATTGTTACCTTCATCCTGAAAAGGCAACCTTGGAGTCTCCATTTCTCTCCGCAGTGCAGTTGAATTTTAGCTCACTAGGCATCACTTTGAACTTTGTTTCCCTAAGGAGTCAAGGAGTAATTCCCAGAGGCTCATAAACTTTATAACAGATATTCCAGCTTTTAAATGCCTCAGATTACATTGTACATTGAATTACAGCTGCGAAAGTCATGCTATTTCAATCTCGTAAAATATTTTGGATTTCATTGCTGCTGTTGTCGTTGTTCTCTCATCAGGAATATAACAAAATCTTCCAAGTTTCTCATGGAAGGGGATGGAAAAATACTAGAATAAGCACCTTTACAGTAATTATAGAGTTAGCGCTTCAAGCACTAACCCAAAGTGTGAGGGAATCCTCGGTTCAACAAGACACTTGCAACCCTGGTAAATAGTTTCACTGCCAAATTGATGACAGTACTTCAAGGGGGATCTTTTTTTCATGTTTATCACTAGCAAATCAAACTGAGTCATAAGGATTTCTGCTTGATGATGAAGTTGTCAAGAGGAGGAAATTCTGATTTCAGTAATCCATGGAGTGATAAAATAGGTTTCACTGGACAGTTTTAACACTCAGACCTCAAGCACTTCAGGAGGAATAGAGAAAGTATGGGAAAAGTGTGTGTCCTGATCTCGTAGGTCTTCTCTGACATTTTAACAGCTGTTGGTTGTCTTAATCACTTCTTCTTTTCTTAATATATCTTTTCTTTTAAGCTCTTTGGAAGTTCTGCTTACTACATGACTAGGCTGAACCTGAGACAGATGGAAATACTGTGGGTGCTGAACAAGCAGTCTCTGTAGAGAAACCAGCGGTGTGCGGCAGTTGGGGAAGTAACTTCTGCTGTTGCTATTTTTTAACGATTACAATAATATACCTGAGAGACTTAGTGACTTAATGGTACTTAGCAGCACAAAGAAGGCAAACTGTGCTGGCAAGGCATTAAGTGAAAGAAAGCTTACTTGCTAGGGTTTTTTTGCAAGAATTTTGCAATTATATGTCACAGAAGAGAAGCAGTAAGTTAGAGAAAGGGATCTGTTCATCTCCTCTATGATATTAGAATGAACCATAGAATCATAGAATGGCTTGGGATGGAAGGGACCTTAAAGACCAACTAGTTCCAACCCCCCTACTAAGGGCAGGGACACCTTCCACCAGACCGGGTTGCTCAAAGCCCCATCCAACCTGGCCTTGAACACTTCCAGGGATGGGGCAGCCACAACCTGTTCCAGTGCCTCTCCACCCTCACAGTGAAGAATTTCTTCCTAATATCTAATCTAAATCTTCCTTTTTCCAGATTAAAGCCGTTCCCCCTCATCCTGTCACTACATGCCCTTGTAAAAAAGTCCCTCCCCTGCTTTCTCGTAGGGCCCTTTTAGGTACTGAAATGGTTCAATCACAAATGCTTGTACGAAAAGGCTTAGTCTGGCAAAAATATCAAGGGGACAAATGTTGAAATGGATAAAGATGACATTTTCTAAGTGAACTGGAGTTAAAGCTGTTTTTATTTTGAAATATATGTTGATCTATAGACAAAGAGTCGTAGTCATAAAAAAGAATAAAAATAAAATGAAACATCATGGAGCAATTTATATGCATTCTTTCAGGCCCTGAAAGTTTTGCAGATTTCAATGTGTAAGTTATTTAAAGATTTTAATGTTAACATCAATTTTGAAATTAATCTTTTTTTAAATCTCAGATATCCCTGAGTGATACAAAATGAAGCAAACCAAAAATATTTCTTACTAGTTACCTTAGTGATTCTTTTAATTATATTTATTTTATATTTTCAGTTCCATGCTAACACTTGACATATATTGTGTACAAAAGTCTGATTCTCAACTGGTGTAAGGCAGTTTTATTTCATTGGCTTCAGTTAAGCAAATGCCTATTTGCATCAGTTGAGGTTGTGACCTAGGAGTTACTATATAAATAAAGACACCATTGAAAAATTCACTTGTGACTTCATTAAACAGATGGGGGACAAAATAGAAAGACTCCTTAAAACAGTCACTGTTGTCAATAGTACAGTCTGTGAAATGTACTGTAAAATGTATCGTAAAAGATATGTCAGAATAGGTGCAATACTGCATTATAGTAAAATGAAATTTGTGGCATTAAATTTATTTGTCAGCCTTGGATAAAGATCCCACATTATTCTTATCAAAGCAGACATGAACCAGAGGAATACACACTTCAGATAGGTTGTGGAGTTGTAGACCAAAGCAGAGAGTGGGCTGTTTCAGCAGTTTCAGTTTTGGCTTCTGGTCTTGAGCTTATGACACAGCAGTGACCTGAAGTTTCAGTGATGCTGGGAAGCAGCACTCTCAGCACACCGTCAACACTTGCATCATGACTTTGGTCTGGTGGTTCGACACAGCTCAGCCAGTAGAGAGCAAACCAGACTGTGTTACAGCCTCTTGCTCTTGCTAGACACTACTCTGGGAAATAAGTATATGCAGGAATTGCCACAGAAGTATCTCCATTCTGAAGCAAATTACTTTCCTTTTACATCTGAGTTAGTAAATTTACCTTGGTTGTTATAGGGATAATAGAAAGAAGCCAAAGGAACTGTGTGGACACAGTTGTATTGAGGAGGTTGCTGCTGTAGTAGTCCCAGGGTAACCATGGGAATATGTTAACTGTTAGGCCAAATTCCTCTACCCTTTTCCACCAATTTGGATCTGTATAAACTAAATGCATTAAGTGACTCATTCCAGATTTCAATTGGTGAGCTATGCAGCATTTGGCTTCTTGTGTGAGAAATATACTCCCATCTGTAATTGTTACCATCTGTTTGGTATTCAGGATGTAAAAATGTAATGGAGATGAAGTCATATTTCATATTCTTTTCTCCATTTGGAGGTAAGAACGAAGCTATAACAGCCTGTAAATGCATCTGCTGGTGATAAGATAGTACAGCTGGAAATGGGATGCTAGATTCTGCACGGTTCAGAAAGCTTGTATGTAGAAGCTGTTATACTGCAGTGTGTGCTGGTATTCTGTGATCCCATGAGGTGATTGATGTATCACATAAATAGGGTGACAGAAAAGTATTTTTGCTGGTGTGATGGGAATAGGAAGTGCAAAATGTCAAAAATGCCCTGAAAATAACCGTTCAAATTTATGTAAATTGCTTAATTAATTGACCTCCTTTGCGCTTGCAGATTTTCTTTTCATTTTCCTTTGTGGATTGGTTATTTTTCATTGTACACTGAAACAATATTCTAAGGCTAATTAAACCCTTTAAAGCTATAGGTTAATATCCAATTCTTATGTAAACACATTTATAAACATTAATCAGATCTAAATCACCCATTTTATAAGTACTGTTTTATTCATTTGCAGCTAATAGATGTACTGTCTGTATTTATTCTGCTTTGGGCCCAAGGAGTTCATGTTAGTCTGTAAAAGTTATTTCTTTGAGTGGTACCATGCTGTTTAGTTTTGCATGTATTTCCAAATGTCTTTGCTGTTTCATGATCTCATGGAGATTATTGGATAAAAGTCTCTTTGGAGTACAAAGACTGAACTCAGAGACTCTCTGAGTCTTGAATCCTGTTGATGACTGTGGCTCATACAAAGATGGTCTAAGGAGAAAGATTATGCAAGAAGCAGAGTAAGTTGATCCTCTGTTAGGGAGGTAAGGCAAGATGACCGTGTTACCATATGCTAATATACATCTTGAAATTTCAATGAATTACCTGCTCTTGGGAAACTGAGATCTTACCCTGTGTGAAATGTAAACTAATTCAGCTTTCAGTGAAAGAGAATGGAACAATCCTTGATGCATGAAGTTTAAAAACTTCTCCACATTTTCCTGTTAGCATTAGCATTCTAACACTGGATAATATACATATTTTTTGCATAAATATCCCATCCCCTTGGAATTTTATCTGTTTCTTGGCAAACACTTGCAAATACATGGGAAGGAGGGAAATATATTTCTCTCTAGTAGGCAAAATCAAAATCCATTTTCCATTCCTTATTTGAATGAATGGTGAATAAATGGTGCTTCACAAATGATTAATACTACATGGAGAAGGTGGAGGGAAACTGTCAGTATTCATTCATGGAGCATACAATGGTGTATTCAATCATACAATAAATCATCCTCTTGCTAAAGCAGCTGTGAGTAAATTTTGACTCCATTGATGCCATGCTTTTGCGTGGACAAGAGTTGACAGAAGCTATGGTCCAGGTCTTGTCCCGATGTGCTAGGTGCTGTACAAATGCTGAACGGGAATGTTTCCTGTTATGAATAATTTAGAGCTTGCATTCATTAAACAGCCAACAACTGGAGGAAAGGGAGAGAGAGAAAAAAAGTTAAGAGATCTGGCCCACCATCATACCTAAAATCTGCAGGAGAGCTAAGTTTAATGCTCAGGTGTTATCATTCCCAGTGTGATGCCATGTTTGCTTATGCCACAGCAGCATATTGCCTTGTATTTTTATAACATGGATGTAGATTAATTATTTGCTGTCAGCCTATATAGATGCCGAGTATACCTTTCTGCTAGAATTTTTACTCCGCAGGTCCTTGTAGCATCCCTTGCCACAAATATCTTCTATATGCTGTGCACCTCCTTTCTTCAAGTCATTGCTAAGGATGTTGATGAGACTCAGCCTGCTGTTGATTCCTGTGCTGTTTTAGATGTATCCCACAAACTTTCTGCTCCACTATCATTATCTTCTGTGGCCCCATAGCCAGTTTCTGTTCTATCTGACAATTTTTATATTCAAAATTACTTTAATGACTGTGATGCCATAGCCAGTGATTTAGTGTAATCCAAGTCTGTTCTCTGTTCTAGTGCTGTTTTTTAACTTCATTCACTGATTTATTGAGAAAAGCAATCAAGTTGTGATTTGTTTTTCTATAAACTCAGGGAGCTTATTACTCATAAATCTGATACCCTCTATATGGTTGGGGTTTTACTTTTATTTGTGTGGTTTTTTTCTTGAAACACATTCAGTTGTGTAGAAGGGTTGGAAATTAGACTTATAAAGCAGTAATTACCAGGGTTAAATGCTGGAAGATTGATATCATGTTTAAATCTCTGGAACTTCTCCATAATATTTTCAAATAACTGTCAGTAGTTCTGTGCATTTATTAGCTAATTCAACTGAAATATCTGAATGCTTATAATCTGAACAGCTTTATTCAAAATTTGGAATTTTTCCTTATGTTTATTTCTGTTTGCTTTTATTCCAAGTCCATAGTCTATTTTATTGTCAAAGATAGACTTAAGTCTTCATTAATGGACATGTCTTTCCTCTCTTCTCCCTCCATCTTTCTCTCCATATATATATACATGTGGATATATGTATGTCAACACACACATGTGTATATATATTTACACACACACATATCTCTCTCTCTCTCTCTAATACAGATTTTGAAGAAAGAAGGGGTGAAATTCTATGACAGCCTCTGGGCTATCTAAGGCTTGTTTACAGTCTTGCTTCCTAGACAGATGTGTACAGATAGCTAAGTAAAGCACTTATGAAAATCGAAGGAGACATGTCAGGCAAAGGGACCATTCTGTTACACTTGGAGTTTTCTCCTTCATTTCATATCTAACTGCACTTGTCTCAGGGGATAGTCTTGAATTTGTGGGCTTAAACTTACTTACTGTGAAAAAGTAAGCAAAAACAAAAAGTTACCTGTAACAGTCCTTTGAAAAACATAGACCTAATTAAATACAAGCAAAGAAAATCCAGCTGAAGCTATGTGGAGCAAAGGATTTCTGTGCCAAAGGGTTTAAGGTACAATTGGTTATGACTTTTTTTTTTTATATTTTGTAGGTTCATACTCAAGAGTCTTGGATCTGAACTCCATTCTGAAAGGGCTCAAAAATATACCTCATCTGAAACTACTGAATTCCCCCTTGCTAAGTCTTTGCAACCATAAAATCAACCAGCTGGTGTGACTCCCAGATGACACTGAAAAATTCTTCCTGGCATAAGTATTCCTGGACAAGTTTCAGCCAAAATCTGGCATAGGAATGTGCCCAGGATATGGACTCAGGTTGACTTAAAAAGAGCTAGAATTTGGCCCAGGATTGCTGAAAGCTTTGCAAATTATTTCTAGTTTGTTAGGAAAATGTTGCCCAGCTGTAGTCATTACAGATGCATTGTAACAATTATTACACCAAAAAAAAGAGTGTCCTGGGGATTTGGAAAGATGGAGGGTACCTTTTCGTCTTGTATACAACAGCATGACGGGAATCCAAATTCCATTTAGCACAGTTCTAATTAAAGGGACTTACTATTTTATCAGCCAGTATGGAGTGGCCCAAAGAAAGCCTTCTTGCTGTTTCAACAGCTGGTTCCCTGAGACATTTTCTCCAAATGGGTTACATTTATATCAGTGCAACAATACCACTCGTGGCAAATATTTCTTAGAGGGTAAGGACCCCTATGAAAAGATGGTTGTTTTTAAAGGAAATAATAATACTTTGTTTGAGAATTGTAGCCTGAATCACTGCATTTTCTTTTTGCATCCTCCATTGTATAATACTGTTTATCAGATTTTCATCATACATAATTGCAACATAGGATGAAGACATTTTTTTGTGTGTGTTTGTGTGCCTCTGATTGAAAAGTTGATGTTTTTATTTTTCATCAGATATGAAAGAAATCCTCATACAATTTATGAAGTCTTCCTTTTCTATGGTATTTTCCATGGTATGTTAAATAGAAGTATAACAATGTTGATTGTAACGAACCTCTGGAGCCATCTAGTCCTACTGTCTGCTTGGAGCAGGACTATTGTCAACATCAGCATCTGAGGATCAGGCCAGCTGGGTCTGACATGCTAAGACATGAAAACCTGCATGGATGGAGGGTCTACAGGTATGCAATCACCTATTCTTGTGTTGAACTGCCCTCCTAGTCATGTGGTTTATCTTAGAGTCCAGTTCGAATATCCCATGCCGGGTTGTTGCCTCCCGTACATCTCATGCCACTGTGGAGGATAGTTTGGCTCCATCATCTCTGCAGTTTTTCTTTATGTAGCTAAAGCAGAGCTTAGCATGTCCCTTAACCACTCTTTCATGAGATTAAGTAGTCTGAGCTCCCTGAACCTCGCCCTGTAGGTACTATGCACTAAGCTCCCAAGTATTCTGGTAATCCTCTGCTGGAGCCTCTCCAGTTTTTTAGCATAATAATCCTACTGTATCCTATTCCTATTCTTAGCATTCTTATTCCATGTTTTTGATAAAAAGTTTCTTACACTGCACTCTTTGTTTCTTTGGTTTGGTTTATTGGCTTTTCTTTTGGTGAATGGAGAAAAACGGAAATATGAGAAAAATGTTAAGAAACCTTGTGGGAATTTTCTTTAAAATCCAAGCTGCTTGAATTTTGAATACTAAAAAAATAATGCAACCACCAAAACCCACTAAAATCCAAAGGAAAAAATCCCAAACTTTTCCTGTTACTTCCCATCTCTGCCTTGCAGCCAAAATTCATACAGTGATCTAATAGTGTGTCTTGAAATGAATATGCTTTTTGAGCAGAATTTTTGTTTGTTTGTTTTAAAAGCAATCCAAATAACTACAACATTAAATTCAGCATGATGAGGCTGAGTGCAAGGAAAAGTTTCCCAGCAGTGAAAGATTATTATTTAAGGCTGCTCATTTTGTTTGGGTCATCTAAAGTTAGACTACACAAAAATATGAATTAACTTTTCTGTTTCTGCACAGAGCAAAGCTGGATGGTTTAAAAGATTGCCTCCTGCATAGACTACTTCAGGGAATATGTGATACATATCAACTGATACATACCAAAATGCTTTTTCTGCAATTGGTTATCATCTTACAAAAGTGGTATTTCTCTCACCCATATTGGTACTTGAAGAAATCTGTATTTTCATGCTAGCAGCCATGAAAAAATGCTAAGATAGATATTCCTTCAGCTGATCATATTCTGAGAGGAGCTTGTGTCAAGACACCCTCTGGTGACCCCATAACTAAAGGGCCATATGTTAACCACTTTTCCTGTTCACAACCATAAGACTGTAATTTCCCTCTGGACTTAACTCTGCTCCAAGGAAGACAAAGGGAATATAAAAAATTTTGCTCAATCTTTTTCTGTCATAGAGGAATTAGGCAGCCAAAGGGGAGACAGCAGAACCTCCCGGGCTGGATTTTCAAGTGCTATTTGTTGATGAGGTCAGCAGAGTTATGTACATGTGCCAGCTGCTTTTTTGTTTGTGTGGTCTCCCATGGAATTAGTGTGAAGTCCCTATCAGAATCTCTTTCTGTATAGATGATGGGATGATGCTGAGTCAAACCCAAGCAAAGTCAGGGAAAATAAAATGATAAAAAAATTACTGCAAGAGAAAGCAAGCGATGTCAGGACCAAGAGCAAGAGTGATGATAGAGGTCCTACCACAATTAACAAGGTTAATTCTAAGAAGTAAAAAGGTGTCCCTTAGTTTACTTTGAAGTTAACTTGGCATAAAACTTCTCCCTTGTATTTTTACAGAAGCCAATGTGAAAGGATCCCCAAAAGAACAGAAAAGTTCTGGATTTCTAGGAATTTTTGACATTTTGTCCTTTGTTTTCATTCTGAGTTAGAGTGAAACAAAATATCTTTTAAGTTTCATGAATAATAAAGTGGGGAAAATATATTTGAAATTCTAAAATATCTTGATGGATTAATTTTTAGTTTGTGTATTTCAATCACATTCACATCTTTTCACAGTATGTGATTTAATACTGTTCTGTATGTTAATGTAGCTGACTTCTGGAAGTGACTATGTAGTTGTTGAAATAACTATATTACCTGTTTTCCAAATCATAAAGGGCAACTGCTATTAGTAAAGATTGAAATATCTCATTCCTTTTGATGAATCAGTGTCCTCATATGTGGGTTTTTTTAATCAAAATATTCAACATTTTGACACAAATTATTTAATTATACCACAAGTAGAAGACTATTTAATCTAGATGTTCAAGCATTTCACTACAGGAAACAGGAAAGAAGTTGATTATCAGGTAAATTGTTTCAGTCATTACCAACTAGCAGATGCCCTTAAATATTTTTACCAAGATAAGCCCAAATACTTCAAATATTTTGTGTTGTATTGTAGTATGCCAGCAATGACAGATGACATTATTTTGTAATATCATGAAATAAGGTAAAAAATAAAAATAAAATCATTGAACATGTAGGTAAAAATCCATTATAATTATTCAGGAAGTTGTGTTTTTCCCCAAACAACAACAACAACAACAACAAACACCCAAAATAAATATGTGAATTATTCTTTCTGAACATTTATTTTCCTCTTTATCTGGTGTATACTTTCTTCCAAATTTTAATATATATTATTATGCATTTCTAAATGCTTCGATCTGGGAAAAAAGTTTGGACATTTATGATTTGTATATCCACATTTTTGCTCAGCTTGTCAAGAGCTTTGTGCTACTCAAATGTTAAAAAATGTTTCCTCTCCCTATGTGTTCTTTACGAAGGAATCATTTGCTTGTACATAAAGAAAGGACCTGTGGATGTAGTCTTTAGCTAGGCAGTTTACTTATGGGGATTGTTCTGTACTGTAAATTGACCTTACATTTCACCCCAAACTACACCAGAAGAACAGAATGAGAGTCCAAGTTGTCTTCAAAGGACATACAGAACTCCCTTTTCTTCAAAACACAGTCGAGCACAAAAATCAGAAAGGGCCAAATGGAAAGAAAAAATTATCTGCATTGCTCAGGAAATGCAGATGGTGCCTCTAACTTTCAATTGGCGGATAGGTGGTGTGGGTCAACAGAAAAGTACCAAAGTACTGCAAAGTCATGAAGTAATCTTTGTATATGTCACTGTAGAACTATATATCAGAAGACAATCCTCTCATGTTCAACCTGCAGGATTTAGGAGTTCAGTAGTGGTGACAAGAAGCTTTACATTGAGCATTGTGTATCCTTTTTTCCCCCATTCTTTTCATTTGCTAAGTGAAATTCAGTTCCCTTTGTTATTCTTCTGGCCTGCTGATTGCAGGGAGAAAATAAAACGTGGCAGTGAAATGCGCTGTAAAGTCAGAATTTGGTGAATAATGCAATGAAAGAGCAGCCAGTGATCAGTTTGAGGTGTGTCTGAATCCATCAGTCAGAAGGAAGAGCTAAAACTCACAGAGAAAATGTATCCATATGCCAGTAGTTTATAGGAGGTTATACCGAATCATGAATTTCTGTCATGTTCACTTCTTTCAGAAAGCAAATTAATAGGGTTTTGCTGTATATGAGAAAGTGATTGCATACCATCATGTTGTGATAGCTTTGAAGATCTGGGTTCTACTAATTCCTAAACTTTTTTTGTAGACTGAGGAGAATCAAAAGGCAGGAACTACACCTCCCTTATTATGATGTATTACTGGCAATCTGTGATAACCTCATTATTCCAGGAGTGCATTGAACTAGTTATTGAACTACTACATAAAACCAGGATAAGTAATGCATGTCCATGTAGATGTCTTATGTAAGTTGACCTCATCTCCTTCACTTTTCCTGCTTCTCCCCAGCTGCTCCCTTCCCACAGCATCCCAGCTTTGCTCCTAATCTCTGACTGCAATGGAGTCCCTATCAGATCACAGCAAATCTCAGCAGCCCTGTACCGAACTGGAGACTTGGGTTTACACGTCTGTCTTTGGAAGGGGAATCACCCAGGAGCACTGTTCATTTCCAACAACATCACTGCTGCCTGGGCAGAAGACCAGCCTCGGAGGGCCCAAGACAAATGCTGCTGCATGCAGTGGGGAGATGATGACAGGCTTTGGTGTCAGTCACCGGTGCACAGCGAGAGGTTGCAGAGGCTCCTTGGGGAAGTGGAGGTGCATCCCTGACTGAATGCTTCTGTTTTCCGTTCTCTCCAGTGTACATCACTCACTCCACAATTTCTGATTTCCTTGTCAAAGAATTAAAGTCATATCCATATGATGCAGTGGAAAAACCATGAAATAAGACATCTCTGCTGAATAAGTTGGTACAGATTTTGAGTACATACCATATGAAGGGGAGAAAGATCTTCCATTAGTTGTATAGATACAGTTTCCTCTGAAAGCACTAGCAGCTGTGTATGCATTTATGTGTTGGCCTAAAGGCAGGAAAGGCAAATTTAACTAATTCCAATAGAAATTTCTTAAAGTTCAGTAAAAGGCAGAGCCCAGAGCCTACAGGTTTCTTAAAATACCAATGTCATTCTGCAGAGTAAAATGCAATGATACACGCAAATGAAGCTGACCCTCCTAGGTCTGAAGCTGTTGCACGTACAGTCTCAGATTTCGTTGCCTCTTTTTACTATGTAGCTTATGCCTAAGAGACATTTAAAGGGAACGTAAAATTCTGAATCCTGCTAGAGAGAAGAAAAGATGTTAAAATAAAAATTAAGAGTGTAGATCTTGCAGCCACAAAATGGCATTGTTAGGGAAATTATGGCAAATTTTAAACAGAAATTAATTCTTAGAGAGAGATTGAGAGATGCAGTAATTTTATTTCAATGGCATGTTATGAGCACAACCTGCAAATGTCTTGCATATATGTAACAGTTTCAGTGCCTGTGGATAGATTAGGATGTTCTGGCATTTTCAAATCAACCTGCCCACAAATGTTACGACAAATATTATCATTACTGAGATTATGAAGAAATCTTTCCCC
>NW_009608500.1:15107-17020 GCF_000690535.1 Cariama cristata
TCTGTTGTATTTCACCAGATTAAAGATTTTATTTCTGAACAATGACAAATGTAGAACAATTTCTATTTTAAATTAATAAATTCTCTGTTGCTCATCAGAACCCTAGGTAGGCATTTTTTTACTTCATCCCCACAGAGGGTAAATGGTGAAGGATAAATGTAATATCACCTTTTTTTTTTTCCCCCACTAGTTCTTTTTTCCTTTCCATTTCTCCATTCCTTCTTATATTTTACACTGGAGCAGAAACAAAACATCTGAATGTTAAGGCAGAATATAATTATGTAAGAACAGTCAATAAAACAACTCCTTTTAAAAGAATGTGTTTATTTTTTTAATCTGGAAATGATAGAAGATCTTGTGATAGACTTCAGAACTCTTCCCTTTACTAGTTTTTAGAACATAGTACTGGAAAATGTCTCTAGGTGGTCCTCCTTGAGCAAGGAGGTTGGACCAGATCACCATTCTGTGATTCTATGAATAGATCTCCGTGAACTGCTTTATTATCTAGGAAAAAGTATTCCTGTGAAAAATTAAAACACCCAGTGTAACAGATCCTAACCAGCCCCACTTTAGATTGAGGCCCTAGGACTAATGATGTCTTAATACAAACTTGCCCTGTAAGTCTTATACTGATTTATTCCAGATCTAACAAAACCCTTTTGCAGCAACTCAAGATTTCTCAGTATTTTTAGAAGAAACCAATGATCTATGAAGAGTTCGTTTCTGGAAGTACCTTGTCATTCCACCCTGCTATCCTTCTTCCTCCTTGTCCCCCAATTCTTTCTTCCCAGCAGAGAGCAACTACAATTAGTTAGAGTAATAATTTCTTGTAAACATCAATTAAAAGCAGGATAACATGAATTGTGCTTTGCATGCTTGCATGGTAGTTGCTATAACTGACAATTAAGTTGTAGAAAAAGGCACTCCAGGGATTAAAACTAAAATAAGAATCACTGGTAAGTCCAGTTTGTTTGTTTTGCTTGAGGTTTTTGGTTTGGGGGTTTTGGTTGGCCATTTAAATAAAAGTAAATAGTCCCTTTTAGCAACAGTCAGTTCCCTTCTTTCTTGTTTCAGCAAATCAGGGAGATAAATTCTCCATGATCTTCCATGTCTGACTCCAGAATTAGTTTTGGAGAAAATCTAAAAAGAAATACTTTATTGTAATAACGGCTAAATTAATTCTTCTGTGTTGAGCTGACGGGAAGTTCAGGCAAAACATTTTAGGGGACTTTGATAAGAGGACTTTTCTTCCTATTACCAGTAAAATTAGGAAGAAATTTTTTTTAAAAGATAGGATTTTAGCTTATTGTGTTTCGAGGAGTGAGGGAGTTGTTTGTTTTATTTTGATTTCTTTTTCTGGTTAGGATAGGATAAAATACAAAGATTCAGAAAAGTTATATTCTGTGATTAGTCACTTATCATGAGATTTCAGAAATATCTGAATAGTTAAAGTAATTTTGAAATGCTCCAAATATTTTTTGGACACATCCATTTTGGGATGACCAGTTCCCAGGGTATCCGTGCAGTGGTGTGGTGGGTTGACTCTGGCTCAGCGTCAAGTGCCCACAAAAGCTGCTTTATCCTTCCCCTCCTCAGCTGGACAGGGGAGAGAAAATATAACAAAAGGTTCCTGGGTCAGGGTAAGGACAGGGGAAGATTCCTGGACTCAACTTCACTCCCGATTTTCTCTCCCTCCTCCCCCTGAGCAGCAGTGGAGGGGGACGAGGAATGGGGGTTGGGTCAGTTCATCACCCGCTGTCTCTGCCGCTCCTTCCCCCTCAGGGGGAGGACTCCTCACCCTCTGCCCCTGCTCCAGCCTGGGGTCCCTCCCACGGCAGACAGTCCTCCACGGACTTCTCCAATGTGAGTCCTTCGCACAGGCTACAGTTCTTTACAAACTGCTCCAGCGTGGG
>NW_009608501.1:0-478 GCF_000690535.1 Cariama cristata
ATTCCTTCGGCCTCCGTTTGCTCCAGGGGAGGGGAGCTGGAGGAATCGGTGGGGGAAATGAGAAATGGGCTTTTACAGAGGTCAACCCACCCTCTTCTAGCATGAGTGGGTCTAACCTGATCCTGCTGCCTACCTGGCGGTGCTCACCACAACCCACCCGCTTTCCTTCACCGGTGCAGCACAACGATGCTGAGAACCACACCAGTCTGATCTCTCTCCCCAGTTATCACAAAGGTTACGGGCACAGGGTGGGGGACCCACAGCACAGCCCCAAAAATGGGCTAAGCCTGGCCTAGCACACATCCCTGGGGATGCTGCTGGAGGAGAAATCATCCCAGTGAAGAAACCACGGGCATGAGGGATCCAGTGCTTACAAAGCCAGTGCTGGCATCAGCCCCGGGATGCTCTGGGCAAGACGCTGGATGCCTCACACCTATCCCTCGCCCCGGGGTGTCACCTCCTGCCACCACGCTGGCTT
>NW_009608501.1:539-1797 GCF_000690535.1 Cariama cristata
CCATGGGCTGGGAACAGCACCAGGGTGAGGGGGAGCTTGATGAGGCCACACTGGGATGCGTGGTGGGGCAGGGGGCCCTATGGACCCCCCTCCCCATCATGGGAGGGGTCTGTCCCCCCCCCCACTGCCGGCAGTAATACCCATACCCGTGTGGTAGGCGCCCTTGCAGCCACCGTGAGGAGAATGGAAACATCTGGAAGTCACCCGCAAACGAGCAGCGCTCCCAGTTAATGAGGAAATATGAGCCGGAGACCCTGGGCAGCAACAGGATATCTGCTTCTTGTGCGCTGAGCAAGGCACCCCCTTCCCACTGAGCCCCCCCCCACCTGCCCTCCTTCCCTGGGAAATTTCCTGGGGAAGGAGGGCAGGCGGGAAGGCAGTGAACAGAAATGGCAGGGAAGAGAAACCCAGGGGCAAGCTCCCCGTCTGTAAGCTGGGATGCCCCCATCACCTTCCCTCGGCTCCCCCCAGGCACTGGGGAAAAGGAGAAGGGGGATTTTTCTTCTCTGGAGGGAACTCCTGCATCGGCCTCCATCAGGCATCGAGTCTGGGAGCTGCAGGGGCTGCAAGGCGAGATGGAAGGAAGGACTGAGCACCTGGAGGTGTGGGGCAGAGCCCTCAGCCCCCCCCCCAGCATCCCTCCATCCCTCTCGCCATCCCTATCGCATTCAGCCACCCATAAGACCTCAGTCCTACACCGGAGGGATGAGCGCTGGGAAGAAAAGGAGATGCAATTTGCACAGCCCCGTCTTTGATGTTGTGGGAATCAAAACAAATCCTCAGCCAGGAAAGCTGCGGGGCCACTTGTCTGCTCCCATGATAAACCCGATGGCTGGTCGGTCTCTCCGTAATGGTGAGACTGGTACTGCTGCCTGGGGCACAGGGTTACAGACGGGATGAAAGGTTGGGGTGACTGAAGGTTGGGCTGGGAGGGGTCTGGGCATTAGCTCCTGCCCAGGGCACCCATGGGTGGTATGGTGGCTCTGCAGCACTGTCCAGCCCCACAGCCACCTCTCATTTATCAGCTGGGGTGGATAAACAGGCTGGGAGGCAGGATTGTATGGATTCCCTTCCCAGAGAGCTGTATATGATGAAAGAAGGGGGTCTCGGGAGGATGCAACCCCTGCTAGGGTACAGCCGGAGGGGCCGCACCACCTCTGCTTGTACCCAGGCAGCCAGAGGCCAGGATGGGTACTGAGTCCTGGTGCTGGCACGTACCCCGGAGGGCTCCAAAGTACTTCAGTGCCAACCCCACAAG
>NW_009608502.1:0-669 GCF_000690535.1 Cariama cristata
CACGGCCGACGGCAAACCTAAAGACGTGGCCTCTAAATCGGTGGGGCTCTTCTTCATGCTGCTCATTGACCTGACGGCCATCGTCGGCAACGCCGCCGTCATGACCGTCATCGTGAAGACGCCGGCATTGCGCAAATTTGTCTTCGTCTTCCACCTCTGCTTGGTGGACTTCTTGGCCGCCCTCACCCTGATGCCGCTGGAGATGCTCTCTGGCTCAGCCGTCTTCGACAGCCCGGTTTTTGGCGAGGCCATGTGCCGCGTTTATCTGTTTCTCAGCGTCTGCTTCATCAGCATGTGCATCCTCTCCATCTCCACCATCAACGTGGAGCGTTACTACTACGTGGTGCACCCCATGCGCTACGAGGTGAGGATGACGGTGGGGCTGGTGGCCTGCGTCCTCGTCGGCGTTTGGCTCAAAGCCGTGGCCACTTCTCTCGTCCCCGTTTTGGGCTGGTTGTCCCCCGACCGCCCACCGGTGCACGCCGGCCGTGGCTGCTCCTTGCAATGGAGCCGCGGTCCCTACTGCAAGTTCTTTGTGGTCTTTTTCGCCGCCTTCTACTTCCTCCTACCCCTCCTCATCATCGTGGTGGTCTACTGCAGCATGTTCAAGGTGGCACGGGTGGCCGCCATGCACCACGGCCCCCTCCCCACCTGGATGGAAACGCCACG
>NW_009608502.1:762-1008 GCF_000690535.1 Cariama cristata
CCGCCATTCTGTTGGCCGTGGGAGGCCAATTCCTCTTCTGCTGGTTGCCCTACTTCTCCTTCCACCTCTACACCGCCCTGAGCACCCAGCCCTTGGTGGGGCCGGCGGCCGAGACCGTGGTCACTTGGCTCGGTTACTTCTGCTTTACCTCCAACCCTTTCTTCTACGGGTGCCTCAACCGGCAGATCCGGGGCGAGCTGGGACGGCTCCTCACGTGTTTTTTCAAGCAGCCGCCCGAGGAGGACC
>NW_009608503.1:0-217 GCF_000690535.1 Cariama cristata
CGGCTTCGTGGAGTTTGAGGACTCCCGAGACGCCGACGATGCTGTTTACGAGCTGAACGGCAAGGATCTGTGTGGGGAGCGCGTGATCGTGGAGCACGCCCGCGGCCCTCGCCGCGACAGGGACGGGTACAGCTACAGTAGTCGCAGTGAGTGCGGGTCCATCTTTCTGCGTGGTTATAAGGCTGCTTCGGGCAAGGGGCAGGAGGCGAGGGGAGGC
>NW_009608503.1:235-9974 GCF_000690535.1 Cariama cristata
CGGCTGTGTTGGCAGGGCAGAGCCGGGGGTGACTGAGTGGATGGGACCAAGTCCCCTGGGGCTGAGGGGGTGGGGTGTCGCTATCTCTGCGAGCAAGGTAGTAGGGGATACCTAGTGCATCGCTGGGAGCAAGCTATCTGCTGACTTAGTGCTGCAGACATTTTTCCGGGCACCAGTGTTGCACTCAGATATCCACTAAGAAACTTCAGAGGGCAAATACGTGAAGAAATTCTGGCTGCAAAATTGTGGCCTTCTAGGAGGGGTTTCTTGTTAATTAGAAACGATATGCTCTGCTAATTTAGGGGCTCCAGTGTTCTTGGGAGCATTTAGATGAAACAGTGATGTTACATCACTAATGTTAATGAATAAGTACTGTTGCATAATTGGGGTAGAAGCACTCATCTGTGAACTTTCATGTGAATGTTTCAGTTGAATATATAGAAGGGGTGGGGGGAGGTTTTCAAGCAGGAATCTGTTGTACTAAATGGGGGAGACTGTAAATATTTCTATGTTCAACGAACTTGTATAGCTTCTTGAGCTGAGCTATATAGAACTTAAATGGCCTAGTACTGTAATTAAAAGTACTACGGTTCATCTTTCAGTAATTTCTAGAAGCTTGGTATTTGGGGGGGTGGGTATCTTGTCTTTTTAAAAAGAATCAAATGTATGTTGTTTAAAATTGTTGCATGTTCAATTCAAACTTTTTAACAAGTCCTTGATGTTTCAATTTAAAAGTGACCAGTGGGGCTGAGGCTGTGTCCACTGAGGCTAAGATGACTGCCTTTCCTGATTGGCCATGGCTTTTCCATACATTGTGTGACCCTTGCCCTATGACCCTTTGGCTGACCTTACCGGAAGCCATGACGACAGCAGCCTTTTGCCATTAGACGCAGGGTGATGGTGAGGATTCCAAGGGTTAGACAAAACTGGTTAAACTGAACTAGGTGACTGTTACCTTGCGTGTTTTGTGGCCAAACCACCAGCAAAAACCTCATACTGTGATGTAAGTACTTAGTGTAACTAGTAAACGTTTTTGTAAAATGTAGAAATGCATGTAATCAGTTAAGTTTTATATTTTACAATGTTCTGTAAAATAAAACTTAGCAAGGTGAATCTAATAAGGAGCAGTCACTCTCTTAACAGATCTTAGGAGCACAGACTTGTAGGATTTTAGTCTGTTTGATTTGCCATTAATATAGATTATGGCAAAATTGCAAAGTTTATTGGAGGCTTAGAGAAATAAAGTCCTACTCCAGTAAATATAACTGTTTAACTAACTTTTTCAGAACATTTAGTTTTCTTCACGCTAGGAGACGATCTAACTTTATTTCTTTGTACAATAAAGGTGGGGGTGGTGGCGGATATAGCAGTCGGAGACAATCTGGAAGAGATAAATACGGACCGCCTGTTCGTACAGAGTACAGACTGATTGTTGAAAACCTTTCCAGTCGCTGTAGTTGGCAGGATTTGAAAGTATGTATTAACGTTCTATCGTAGAGCCTGTTGTGACTAGCAAGAAGTGATAACTTCCTCTAATATCAATGCTCATTTTGATTTAGGTAGAAGTAATTGAGAAGTATTTGTGCGTGAATGTTTATATGCAATTAATGCTTCTTGCATGTGCTCAGACTTGTCTTAAGCTAATGTACTTGCAGAGCCTAAGTGTGTGGAATGGTTATGTAATTCTTCATCTACTCCCTAAAGGATTTCATGAGGCAAGCTGGTGAGGTAACGTATGCAGATGCTCACAAAGAACGTACAAATGAAGGAGTGATCGAGTTCCGATCTTACTCGGACATGAAGCGTGCCCTGGACAAACTGGATGGCACAGAGATAAATGGAAGGAAAATCAGGCTGGTTGAAGACAAGCCACGGTCAAGCCATAGGCGATCTTACTCTGGCAGCAGATCAAGGTAACTTTTGGGACGTGTCAGTCTCTGCATCAAGACTATTCACACTAAGAATGGGTATAGGTAGCCCTACCTGCAATAGTTACCGTCAATTGATATTTTAGGAATAGGATGACGCCTGAAAATGTAGGAGGAATTATTTTATGTAGTGCAGCCAAGCCGGATTTGAGAGTTTTTCACATGTGAAATGTCAGATGTAATTCATTGACATTATATCGAATCCAGGTGGATTGATAGTACATCTTGATGTGGCCATACTTGTTTTTGAGAAGTTCTTTAGCAGATTTTTCTCTGTTAGATAGCATAGCAGGGCACGCCAGACAAAGAATAAGGGACAAATTACTTTTTAAATGTGTCTAGGTCTCGATCTAGAAGACGGTCTAGAAGCAGAAGTCGTAGAAGTAGGAGCAGCCGCAGCAGGTCCCGTAGCATCTCCAAAAGCCGTTCGCGGTAAGTGATACATTGTTTTCTGTTAGTACAGGAATTGCTACTTGTTAATTGATATTTACAGCTGCTGTAAGTACACTTCAGTTCATGCAGAATAAACTCTTGTCTCTTTTTGAAAGATCTAAATCCAGGTCACGAAGCAAAGACCGCTCACGTTCCAGATCTAAAAGCAGGAAGTCTAGATCAAAGAGCAAATCGAAACCCAAGTCTGACAGGGGTTCACGCTCTCACAGCAGATCCAAGGAGAAGTCTGAGAAGTCTCGGTCCAGATCCAGGTCCAGATCTCGATCTCCCAAAGAAAATGGTAAAGGAGATGCTAAGTCTAAGTCCAGGTCAAGGAGTAGGTCTCGTTCCAATTCTCCGCAGCAGCAGCCGTCTACCAAGGCTCGTTCAGAGTCACCACCCAAAAGAGCTGCATCGAGGTCCCACTCCAGATCTCGTTCAAAATCTCGCTCACGATCAAGATCTAGTTCAAGAGATTAAGACTAGAACTCTCCTCTTACATTGCACACTATTACGGAACATTTTCCTACTTGTCAGGCCATTAGTGTTATGTTAGTACTTCAGAAGTTGGTTTTTTCTCTTGCAGGAGTGAATGGCCTAAGAACTAAGTAATGAGGCATAAAGGTTTAATTTGTATCCCAAATTTGAAAATACGTGATGGGATGGTGGTACAAAGCAGGACAAGTCCCCCTTTTGTAGAAATCCAGCTAAAAGTTTGATTTTATAGCATTTCCGCAGGAGTAACTTAACTACTCTTAAGTGCAAAGTGGTTTTTATATTAAAAATAAACTGAATATAAACAGGCTTAAATCTGGGCTTTTTCGAAAGTATCATTTTTTCCTATTTTTTCATGGTTTTAGAACTATTTGGTATCATTAGCTTAATAGGTTACAGCTTGCTACCAAAGGCAGGATTGCCTTGCTTGGCCAGTCAGATAATTCTCTGGTTTATCTTAATTTGTGGAAGCAGGCTGCCAACTATATAAACCAGTAACAATACTAGGAAGATTTTAGACCAGCAATAAACTCAAGTCAGAGCATTTGTGTGGTATCTTAACTTGCCAAAAGAACATTCCCCTCCCTATACTGTGACTGTATTAAAGGTAATAAAGGTACTCTGGAACCTCTATCATACAGTATTGCTGAAAAATCCTATGTTTCAAACTTGAAAGAATGAAAGCTTTCTGACCTTTTTTTGCTTGAATAACAAGTGTCACTCTGTTGTCGGACACTAATGTGTCTCTTGGATGTGGTCCAAGTCACTGGTATGTTGTATGGTTTGTCAGCCTTTAAATACCTATTGGATATGAAAACTAGGTAAATAAAACTGTCTTCCCTCCCTTTTGACTCATTTATGTTAACGTTTGGCTTCAAACGGGGAGAACTATAATCCTATTGTGTATAAGTCTGAACTTTATTGGAAATGTAATCTGTTTGAGCTAGAGTTCTAGTCTTAACAAAGGCTTTGCTACACCACAGTTGCCAACTCACTTAAATTGTGGAATAGAACTCATCCCAAAAATTCCCCTTTATAGCTGAATTGATTTTTTGTAACATGCAATAGCAAACATTAGAACTGCCTTGTACTCTTTATACAATGTGTAGTTTGACTTGTATAAAATTAAATTGGTGACTCAAACTCTTGTGTTTATTGCAGTGTAATGGGATTCTTTTTCTGCCTCTCATGCTGGGGAAATCACAATTTATCCTAATTACCTCTTTTGATGGAATAACTTCTTTGTTTTAGTAAGAGACTTGGGAGCTCTTGAAACGCAGTCATTTTGTGCTTGAGACTAGCCAACCAAGCACCGTTTGTCCCAATACATTGTCCATCCTTCAAGCGTGACTAGATCCAAAAGCAGCGCCTCTTGTCAGAATTTTACACATCTGTTCAGGTGAATTGGATCAGGCACAAGGAGCACATCAAGTGCATGTTCAAATGCAACTTGATGCCAACTTTTTGTTCCTGGAGTTGCTTTATGGTCTAAACAGCTCTCTTGAAAAATTAATTTTCAGTTTCTTACCGTTTCTCGATCATGTCTAGAAAGCTTGAGCGTTTGCCTGTTGCCTATGAGTAGCCGTGCTAGCACAAGAAGGGATCCCAGGATGAGTATAGTTCTGCCTGATAAGCTCACATTCCTAGTGGAACCTGGATGCAAGGGGTTACATGGCTTGTGTTGCCATAAGATCGGGTTACTGTTGCTTTTATATTGTATGCTTTTTCATGCTGTTTCCGTCCCAAGCGTAGAAAAACAGCTGTATTTGAGCTGCCAAGCCAAGCTTCCCCATGATTGTGTAACTGTGGAGTCTTACAGGTATTTCTGGCATGACTAAATCCACACTACTGCAGGGTGCATTTAGTACTAGAGTTTTATTCTCTGCACCTGGACTGACGTGAATGCATTTAGTTAATTTGTGATAAGTATTTTTTTTTTAAAATTGAAACTATTTTAGTTAAGGTGTATTTTAGCATAATGATTAGAAAAATTAAATGCTGTAGTTCTGATCACTGCAGGTAATACCTTGCTTTGGATTTCAAATGTGAGGGGAGTGCTGGGGACTGTACAGTAGTCGGATGGTGCAAGAATAGTTTAATGCAGGTTTACAGCCCTAAGCTACACTTGTGGAAATATTTACCTCCCTTAAACCTGTTGACGCGGAGGCATTATACCACCTTGCTTTTATTTATGCTGATCATGAAGCATGTCAGACTTCATGGAGAACTGTACTTTGATTAGCCTGCAGGGGTCCTTGGTAAAATACATGTTGCACTCCTTGAAACAAGAATTGAGCTTGGAGTTCAGTAGATTAAAAAGTATATGTGCATATTTTCAGTATCTCTGTGTGTCTTTGCGGTAATAAAACAAGATGTTAAAACCTACTTTTTTACACGTGATTGTAGGTATTAGTAACAGCTTGTTTCTAAAAGTGATTTCCAGTGCCAGCACGAGAATGTCTTGGCCTTACAGTAGCCGTTAGCACCCCAGTCTTGTTTAACGATGCATAATGATGGCTTTTACCAATTATATTCTTAGCTTTCTGAAATGAGGTTGTTACGACAATGATTATGTTTGAAGTAATTTTTATTAATGAATTGCTTACAGGCAGGGCCTAGATTGGAGTTAATGGATTTGCCTGTAACTCCTTTAAATATCAAATATCTCTTTTTCTGTTATTGAAGCCACATCCGATACCTCCCTTGGCTGCTATGCAAACGAGAAACGGCCTTTTACTGTGCAAATGAAGCAGGAATTCCTTGGCATGGCTTGCATCCCTCTGGATTTGTTTCCTCTGGAAAGGTAGTAGAATTTCAGTAGTGCCAGATACTGAGCTGGTGTAATTAAGTGCAAGGCTTGTGGTAACTTTAAAGAGTCCACCAACAAAACCCAAACACCATAATCCCTCCAGCTCTGTCAGCACCATTTTTTGTAAGAATGGAAGATGCTCAGTCTGGTGTGTATTTATGATCACAAGTGTGATTATTTCTGAGATCTATAGTAGGTGTTACAAAAGCGTGGTTTGGATAAATGTCTTAAACTTTGTAGAAGAGTAAAAGACTAGAAGATCTGCACGCTTGCTGCATTTTGCAGCTGTAGCATGTGCTTTGCATTGGCCCGCAGTAGTACCGACGGTAGATGGCAAAACCATCTGGCTTTGCTCCTATCTCTATTTTTAACCTAACTGTGGAGCCACCTTTTCAGGGAGGTGCGTTAGTATTAGGCACTCTGACTTTTCTTTCTGTATTTGGTATAACCAACATAAATTTATTCTTAAAAAGACAAAAGAGAAACATGCCTTCTCATCAATTGTGGAGTGCAGGGATTGACTTCAAATTGTGAAGGAGAAATAACACTCTACCGTTAAAAAAAAGTGAATCTGGGACTGTATTTGGAGTCTATTCCTAGCCTTTTCCTGTATTTAAAAAAGCATCCATCCCTGTATTTTGGTGTTCAACAGAAATGGAAGTTCCATCCTTAAATCAGTGATTCCTGTGATATAAAATACTTGCTCTGAATTTAGATGGTGAAAACACCTCTTCCCTTCAGTGTGTCTCACTTAAATCCTGGCAAATAGTAGGAAAGCGTTTCTGCGTGCAGGTCAGTCAGAGTGCTCTTCATGAAGCCACCTGTAGCCTTGGAAGTGAATTGAAATCTTTGCGCAGCAATGATGTTGCCTATCACACACAAATGGGGAAATCAAAATTGATTCTTGCTCAGAGTTTCTAGGTGACCCATCATTCATGTGCTTTGAACTTAATCTCCTTGACTGTCCGTGTCAGGAGCTCAGAAAAGATAATTCTTTTTCCTAGCTCAAAAAGGTATTTTCTTCCATGCTTTGGCTTCCAGCTCAGCACTTTGATGGAGAAGAGAACAAATCCCTGATGCAGCTGGTCTGGTGAGGAAGCAAGCTGCAAAATGTGGCTATTCCTGATCTACATGGGTGACTGACTCCAGTCCTGAAGCATGAAATGAGGTTGTGCTTTAGGGTTTGGGGGCTACTGTGAGCATCTAGCTTGCAAGGAAGGTAATTTGATTGTCCTCAAAGCCAGTGAAGAGGGCAGAGGAATAGAGGTGCTTATTTCTTTGATGCCAAGGCCCAGAAAGGCTTACCTTAGCCTTTACATGCACAACATGTAATTTTCAGCAGCTGGTAGCACTACTATTTTGAGTCCATGCAAGTGGTTCTGCTTCAGCGAGTCCCTGTGCCGCTGTGAAAAAGAATGCAGCATGCTTTAATAGGCAGATATACAGGCCTGTGTTCATGCCAAGTGTTCAGAATCATTGCTTAAAAAAGAGCAGGAGATGGACTAAGAACAAGAGGATTTAAAACGTGCTGTCACAAAAACATATCCTTTGAAATGGCTGTTTACATCACTACGAGAAAACGTACAGTATGCTGGCTTGCGGTAAGGAGGAGCACAGCTTTTGTGTTTCATGTACGCCAAAGTAAGTATCTCACCTAGCAATATTACTATGCTTACAGTGAAACTGTGAGTGGCTCGAATAGGTGACACTCATTTTTACTACTTAACATTTCTACCTCTAAATTTTGCAGTTTTCGAGTCCATTTACTATTGGGAGAGTACTCTGTCCCAAAAGATTGTAACCATCTTTGCATGAGCAATGGGGAGGGGCATTTAAAACATGATGGCTGGATTTATTATTCACACATGGAATAACTTGAACTGTTTCCAATTCCTACTTAAATCTAGTTCAGGTTGGCATTGTAACATTCACATAACATCTACAAAGCAATTACATAAGTCAAAGAACAAAAGCTGGGAAAGTAGGAATTTGGATCAGGAGCCTGGAAATCTGGAAAATTTAGCTGAGCTGATGTTTGGTATGTCCTTGAGAGATGATGCAAAATGCTGTGATCATTTGATAGATGCATAGTTCAAGCGTTGTTGATCACAAGGTAAAGTTCCTGCGACACAATTAGCAGATCTTTGCTGTGTTTCTTGTGCACTTTGTAATGTCTATTAAATGTGAATAAGAATGCGTTACTTTAAAACGTGAGAAGCAAAACTAATAGAGAGATTGCTTTGTGTAGCAGCAGCTATTAACAGTTCAAGAATTTTAACAGTATCTGTTAACAGTGTGATCAGCCCTTTTCCCCCATGTTTTGTTTTGTGGTTAGGTGGAAAGAGTCAAATAGCAGAATGTGGGCTCTTAACTCTCAAAGCTTCTTCGCGCATTATTAATTTTGTTAAATGTGTATGTAGGTGTTGGAGGGGAAGTTTCAGTTGTTTCACAATCCAATAAAAAATTGAAATAAACAAAATGCTCTGAAGTGGCTCATAAACTTCTACTCATCTGTCAACATGTCTGAGTTGGATGAACATGGGTGCACTCATATTTAAGAAAGAATGGATCACAGCAGTTGATATGATCTGTACCACTGAAAAAGCAGTGGCAATAGGAAGATGTCCACAGCTAATGCATGCTTTGGGATGTACTTCACAACAGTTTGTACTAATAATACTCAAGTTTTGGACATGATTCTGGGTGATTCTCTGACTCAAGGGCTACATCCTCTTCCTGTTGTTCACAGAAAGCAACTTCCACAGGGTGATCTACTTTTTAGAAGGAAAAGCTTAAGTTTTGCTCCAATGTTTTGCCTTTGGGCAAGAACTGAGTACAGTGATTTCAGTTCAAAATACTGAAAATAGTGGAGAGAAAACTCTGCGGATGATGCCAGGGTTGGAGGTGACTGGAAGATGCAGCCTGTGCTGTCATGTGGATGGAGTGGAGTGGGGGGGGGCAATTACTTGAGCAAATTTATTACTGGTGTGTGCAGCTCCTAGAACAGGATTATCCTGTGAATGTGAATAAGAAAAGTTGGTGCCATTAAGTCAGTAGGTGTTAAATAGGTCATATCTCATCTGCTTGGTGTAATCACTGTGCAGTTGCACCTAGTCAATCTGCTAGTTGAAGAGCAATGTTTCTCCTAGAAATGAGTAAAGTGCAAAAAGCTTTCCCCTGCACAGCCTTTGTGTTCCGTGTTCTGCTCAGCATCAGCTGTCAGCCTCCTTGCTCAGCACCAACATGAGAGGAAAATAATACAGCAAATAGTCTCTCATGATCACAGTGGTGCAACAGTGATGCTGTACAATTAACCTGAGGGGCAATGGGTGGTGCAACAGCTGCCCTGGGGTGTCATCTCCTGTTCTGCTCAACCCTCTGGTACAAGCATAGCACTCAGCATGGAGTAAGTGCTGACAGTAACTGGGGAGACAGGAGAAAACATTTGGAAAGAGCCTCTCCACTTACCTTGTCTGGGTCTATCTGCTGACAATTAAAAATTGTTGTTCTGCAAGCTGAAAATGTAATCCACCATTTGCTGTAATTTAGGTGTCACCTATGTATGTTTGACAACCCAGAACAGAATTGTTTTGTAGCTCTCCATACATGAAAGCCCCCTAGAGAGTGTGGAACTGAGGCACAGAATTGCAGTGATTTGCCCAGTGGGAATAAAAGCTATGGATGCCAGTTTATACTTCAAACTTGCTCCTGTTGCTTCATGTTTTGTAAGATCTCTATCAGGCTTTTGGGTCAAATGAGCATGGGACAAGGCTGTGGGTGAGGACAGGAGTGGAAGGCACAAGCGCCTGCAGATGCTGCCATCCTGTGAATAGCGAAATGTGTGACGATGAAACCTGGCCTAAAGTGTCCCAGAGCGTCTCTTGTTAAGCACAGCTCTGCTGCAGTCTGCACTAGTTAGGTCTAGTGGTATTAATAGCATAGCAGAGTCTGATAAGCGATGCCAGAATAAAATAAATAATAAAAGCATTCTAAGAACTAGGTTTAAATAAAGAAAAGTTCATAGAATCACGGAATATCTTGACTCAGAAGGGACCCATAAGGATCATCGAGTCCA
>NW_009608504.1:0-12230 GCF_000690535.1 Cariama cristata
GCGGCACGCCCGGCGCTGACGAACGGGGAGCGGTACGCTGGACGCCGTCGACTTTGTACTGAAAAGCACTGCGGCAATTGCAACGAGCACGCTGTGCAGCAGGGAGCGAGCGTTCCCGGGTCGGGGAGAGGGTTACACCTGCCATCAGATGATGAAATCCCGGAACGTAGGGCGCTTAAGACCATTTTATGCCAAAGTGTAAAATACTATTTATGACAGTGTAAGATACACTTATTGAGATGAGGAGAATTCATACAAAGCACAAATTAAAAGTCTAAAAGAATGTCAAATTTTAATTCAAACTTTCAAGTTTCTCATGGAAGGAAATCCCATCTCTGCCACTCTGACGCAAAACAAATTAATGAAATAACCTGATAAAAATGTTACGGTATTGGCGACTCTAGAAAAATAAGATTATCATGTCTTAAAATTATCATGTCTTAAAGGGTACTTTTCTACAGCAAGCAAACTGTTAACAGTTTACAGAAGGGAAATAAATAATTATCCCATTAGAGTAGCCTCTACATTGTTTTAACAGAATTCTTGTTTTGTAGTATTTCAATTTATAAAACTGAGCACACATGCGAGTCTAATACAATACAGGATGTCACCAGCCAAACACAGCAACAGATTTACAGACAGTGGTTAATCAGCAGCAGCACACAACTCAAAGCTGATAGGGAAGTTTAAAATGAAACTTATGTAATTTTGAAACTCTCATACGCACTGACCCAACATTAAAAAAACCTACATTTTGACTAAGAGAAAAAAAAATTCAAACTTTTATTGGTGCATTACTAGTTCCACTTCCCTGCCTCCCTCTTTTATCAAAAGAACTGAAGAAGTCCAGGAGTAGTTCCCAGTATTTGCCACCTACGGATATATTTGAAGACTCAAAAAGTATCTTGAAAAAGATTAAACTTTTAACTTAGTGGAATGGATTATAGGAAGCTGACACTCTAGACACTACCTACAGGCACTGAAATTCTACTAGCTGCCCACATGACACAATTTGAAAGATGTTGGTGAAAATTCATTCCCTTACAGTCCAAATCTCAAAATATGTACAACTAAGCTGATGAGTACTACTAGTATGAAGTCCTGCTCCTACCTGAAATCAAAAGGAAAATAAGTATTTTAGACGCTCCGTATCAAAAGCTGAATTATAGGTTGAGCTTTTGCTATCTATTCTGATTTAAAGGCCAAGGAAATGAAAAGGCCTTTTCGATAGAAAGACTACATTAAACCAAAAGCCTTGCCTTAGCTGCAGCAATCTCTCTAGGATTCAAAAGCCACTGCGCTAAGCTACTGCCAAACAGAAATACACCTAACTTCAAGCTAATGCTTGCATCATTTCTGAATGGCACTCAAGCAACAAAGTTTCCTAGGCAACCCCAAAAGAAGTTGTCCATTTGACACAATCGCATAGTGAATAGCTTCAACGTTTACTATCTCTTCTGACTTGGCTGATTCTGATTATGTATTTCTCAAGTATCAAAAAAACCAAGCCACAATTGAGAAAAATGACAGGCACAATTCAATTTCGATTAACAGATTTTTTCAACAACTTGTTTTCAATTCTTAGTTTAAACATTCACACAAGAATACATTTTCTATTTCAAACAGTAAAGATGCCATTACAATTGTGCAAACACTAAATAAAGCATATTGAGGCACAAAGAAGTCAGAAGGAATTCAAGTAACAGTAAAAGTAATTTGGAAGATCCATTTTTTTCCTAAGTCATAGAGGTCTTTTACACTCTATTAAAAATAAACCAATTTTCCCATCCACTCAAATTAAACAGTTGACTTGCCTATATATACATACCAAGTAATGAGATACCAGCCTGATTTTTTGGTTCATTTTTCATAAAAGGTGACAATTTTCTACAAAAACTAGTCCTTGAATGCTTGAAAACCTACCAGAGAAGCAACTATTAGAGAAATTAATTTTTTTTAAAAAATAAAAATATATAAGTTTCTCTATACTATCTAATGGCAGCTAAAATATAATTTTACAGTGAACTGGTCACAAAAAGAAAAATATTTTAAACTGTTTCTCTAGAGATAATTTCAATTAAAAATAAACCAAAAATATTTCATATTTTAAATGAACTGGTCAATAGGTTAAGAAAGAAAAACAGTGTTAGAACACTGCAGACACTCCTGCTGACATCACATTTAATAATTCCAACTCTTGGTCTTTGTTACAAATGCTGTAAAAGTGTTTCTGAAAAAAGCAATGTTCCCCCCATTCCCAAGAAATTAAAACAGTAAGCCATTGAAAAAAAAAAAAAGAGAAAAAAGAAAAAAGTGTTTTAAGAGGCATTTCTTTTAGCTTGCATAATATAGCCTTTGGACTTGATAATTCCTCTGCTTTTAACAATGACTGAATACCGGAGAAGCCATAAAGGAATCCACTCATGTGCTTTCGTGTTCTGGATGCTTTCCTGAAGAACTTCTTGGAAACTCGCTTCACAAAGTAATTCTGAAGTTAAAAAGGGATATTCATGCTTTAAATAATATCATGTAAAGAGCTGCAAAAAGCAACACTTAATAAGAGAAGCCTTCTCCTACAGACAAAAAAAATCTTAAGCAGCGCCAGATACTCCACAGATCCACTCTTCTGGAATGCGTGTAAGGTGAAAGCAGCTGAATATTACAGAAGAAATCTTCAGGACACTTTTTTTGCAATATTGAGTATTTCCCACAAAACTAATTAACTGAGACTTCTACAATATCAAATGGAGTTGATCAGCAGAGCCATTAGCAGGAAAAAAAAAAAGCAAGTTAAATTTGAGAAAGTAGCTAGACAAACCAGAGGTGACTAAAGCATAAGGCTGAAATCGGTAAAGTACTGAGCATTCTCAGTTACTTTGGCAGTCACTGGAAGCCCCACAGTTATAGCATCTCCTATAACTGGGCTCATAATAACCACAAGCCCAGAAAGCATTAAGAAAAATGGGCCTAAATGCCACAAAGCAGAAACAGAAGGCAAGTACAAATCCTCCTAGTTTCCTCTGGGAAGTCAGTCAAGGAAACACTCTCTTTGATGACGAGTGTTCCCAAAAGATAGTCTCAATACTCTTCAGCTGACCATTACAGAAAAGTTAGGCTTAGCAAACAATGCATAAGGGAATCACTACTTGCTTTGTTTTCTATCCAAATCCTCTTCTCCTTCATTTCATGACTCTCTACAGAGAGTATTTATTAATTTGCAAGTTGCACTTTGGACTTCACAGGACACAGAAATTGTCAGATTGAATGGTAATTCATCTTGTACGCTGACAGAGCAGTGCTGATATATGCTCAGGCACTGATGAAATTCATTAGTTGTAACAGTGGTTACTATAAAGCACATACTTCGTAAATAGCATTTCACAGACTTTTCTTCTTTGAGGAGGGAATGGGAAGAAAGGAGCAGGAAGGAGAAGTATAATCATCATGAATAGTTGGTCATAAGGAAGAACGTAGGGAAGGAATGAACTAAATATTGTTTAAGACTTCTCGCTTACAATTCCAGCAAGATATTTAAGGCATCATTACAGTGAAGAAGATTAGATGATGTTTGAGAGAAACTACAATAATATGCCAGAATATTCTAGGGAGCTGGTAACTCAGAGTTCTAGAGTCTAAAGGAAAGCCTCCAAGACCTTCAATCATCTAGTAAATGAATCACTGCACAAAGCAAGTAAAGAATTTACACCAACTTTTTGTAATAATGTTATTTTAACAAGTCACTACTTTGAAATAATCCTGTTTAAAGTGTAATAATTTTACATGTCTAACATTACCAAACTACTCAAAGATCAACTGACCATCAACATTTCTATGCAAGCTATTTTCACAGACAAGTTCTGGGCAAGCAGACTTTCATTTGTCATTTACTAGCCTTCAGCAACACAACTGTCATTTCATTCCATGTTTTGTGGAAATAAGCTTTGTTTTTTTTTTTTTCCACATATGTAGTACAAATTCCTCAGTTCTGTTTACTTTATTTTCTCTATTAAAATGATTTCAAGAAACTATCCAAGGCTGGTAGATTGCCTTTCTCCCTCCTTTCTATTAAGTTCTTGCTTTTGCTTCAAGAAATATTTCATAAAAGGAGAAACTTTTAGAATCCTTTGTTCAGGATTCAAATTTAATGAACTCTGAAGTTCAGAGAAAGATTATTTCCAATTTTGTACTGAATAAATGCATTTAGAAGGCTTCCGTTAACTTATCTGGAAAAGCCTTACCTTTTGGGTCATTGTGAGTTAACAGCTGTATGTCAAACTGCTTTGCAAATGCTGTGAGATCAGGTGGCATCACACAACAGGAAGCTAGGTTCACCTGATTACTACTTGGTTTCACCTGAAAGTAACAGAATACTTTTATAAGAAAAAATATTAATGTACTTATTTTAGTTGTTTCTCCCATGCCCTCTATTACAACAGAAATTTTGCTTAACCAATTTGCTTTTGACCATTGTTTTGAGGTCTGAACAAGGCTAATTAATTCTGCATGATGCTGAACAGGCAACTCCTATATCAGCAATTTCCTGCAGTACAGAGCCCAAACCCAGAACAGGATCTAACTTCAGGTGCTGCCACAGCAAGATGAGTGCTAACCCATTCTGGCTTCCTGTCTGCTGTGCTCCCTAAACAGCAGCAGGTTTGTTTTTTTTCCCCCACTAGTAAAACCTTAATAGGGGTGTTAGTTTCAAAAAAACTGCAAATAAAAAAAATCCAAATATTTTTTTGTTAAGGATATATAATTTGCAGTCTTCCATGCCTTCAGGTAAGTGCCTAAATCAGATTACATTAAAAGGGACCCTCTTCCACTGACAACTCCTCTGCTCATCACAAACTGCATTCATGATTACCATGCAGGTGGTCATTAATCCCCTCAATTATCCTCCTCTCAGTATACACAAAATAGCAAGGAGCATAAGTCAGGACTCTCAGCAGGACATCTTACAGAGACACAATACGTTCACATACCACAAAAGGAACGTTGTAAGAGGAGTATTCAAAGAACTAATAAGGAAACAGTAAATCCACAGGCTTCCAGGAGCATGAGCACATACTAGTATAGACCTCCATCACTCAAATGTTAAGAGGCAATTAGTCTCATTGGACAACAAAATATTGTGCCACTTCATTGACAGCCTGTCTTCCTCTTTACATTTAAGCTTAGCATTCAAACAGTATTTTTCCAAGAGGAAATCCCTCCATTCATAACACAGCTTAAAGTGAAAACAGCTATGTTTTCAGAGTTATTGGAATAAATCTGGAGGTTTAACAGTACTGTTTCTATTCCTTCCTAAATATAAAAGCATTCAAAACTCAAACCTTCAGTACTTCAAAGAACCTGCCACTGAACAGACCTGTGGCTTCTAGTCTTTGCTGTTCTGTACATAAGAATACTGAACAAGGGACAGTCAGACTTTGAGCCTTCCCCACCTTGAACAAAATTGTGACCACCCATAAGATGCTAAAAATAACAGGGCTAATTAATATTTTGTATATAAACCCATTTATAGCAGAAGTTTGTTACAAACATACATGGCAGCCAACAAAACAACAGTTACTCTGTCCTAGAAATGCGACAAGTAGGAAGTTTGCTCTCACCTGTGCCCACAGATACAGCTGCTCTAACAGTGTTTTATCTAGGTCAGAGGTACCTATGGCAACAATCTTTCCGTTTTGAACTAGATTTTCAAGTTCTTGCCAATAAGGTTGCAAATACTCCAAGGAGAGGCTAGTTCCATCTTCATTGGGAGGTGGGGCAATAATGATTGAGTCTAACTGTGCAACTCCAAGGGCAGAACATGCTGAGGGAAAAGAACAGAGACACTGCAAAATCTTGTGTGAGATACGAACATAAGCAGCTCGACTCTTCAAATTCAGCAAAAAACCACACCTCCTGCTCCACTGTTTGAAACTGAGTGTATCAGCAGGATAGTAACATAGTGTTTTTAGCAAAGAATGGAACACACAGCTGAAGGCCAAGTTTCAGTTGTATGTCTTGCGGGAAAAAACCCACAAAACAAAACCAACCCAACCAACAAACACCCCACCAGCAAACAAAGCATGAAGCTTTTTTCTCCTTTTCAATGTTAAAACTATATTTTGCTCTGAAGACAGTGGCAACATACAATTCTTACTTCCTTCACTCTCAATTTCTTCCGAATTTGTAACTTTCACTCTGAACTATAACTCAAGTACAGGGTATGGAGTAGGAGAACTATTAGGTATGTGTGAGGAGTTAAGACTAAAAGCACACCGAATATGGAGATTTAAATTGCCAGAGAGAAGTGGCAAGGCTTGGAGTATCACTGAGCTTTAGGCAAGATGCAAGTTATGAGGCCCCTTCTGCACAGCAAAAAGAATAAAACTGGAGTAGCTAAATAAATAATTTTCTTCTGGAGGAGGATTCTATCGATGTATTTTTAACAAATGGTACTACAACTTACAATAAAGAGGCTATTAATTAGGCCATCAATAGGAAAGAATTATATCTGACCCTTTGTTCTTTGGTAACCTCTTATGACCAATCTTCCAAAGTGGGAAAGTTCAATGCTGCTTCACAATTACTGCTATGTTAGGCTAACAAATCTTTATGTATCAGTACAGCCATTATATTGTATTTTCAATAAAACTTAAGTATTTCATCAGCTGCTTGCAGCATTGTTTTATTTCCTAAATAATCTCTGAAATACTGCATAGTTAGTAGTGAAGTTCATAATTTTAAAAACAACCGGTAAGAACTATTGTATCACTGTTGCTGGATACAGCATTACATGCTATTCACTTGTTAAAAAGTTTTGTGTGAAAGAATAAAAACTTGCTCTTGCTTGGAGCAACAAATCAGATTTGAGTTTGTGGACCCAAGGTTACAGCGATCCACATTGAATAAGTTTACTGACTGAACTAACGTGTAAATAGAGTTCATTACCTAAGTCTCTCCTAATAGGAAAACAGGATATACTCGTGACAGTCATTAAATACACCTCTTAGGTTCTAACTTTATTTCTAAATAGTAAAGTAAAAAAGAAATCCCACCAGAAGTTTCACGCTTACCTAGGTCAACTGCATCTCTGATTGATGAAGAGTTTGATCCAACGATGAAAAGTTTTGCTATTTTTGAAGAAACTGAAATTAATAACTAAACAAGCCAGCTATTGTTAAATATATAGCTATTTACTTTTACTATATACACTACTTATGAGTTCTTGGGTAAAGGGTTCTTAGAACATACACCATTTACCTAAAAAATTGGAAAAACCCCAACCTTCTGAAAAGCGACTGCCTGATAAAGACACTCTTCTCTTAAATTTCAAAGTTGTTGTGCAGTCTCAGAACAAGAAATCATCCAGTTAGATGATCTAATAAGCTGTAAAGCTAGGACTTCACCATCAAGACACTAAGCAATAACTGAAACAGCCTGTAGAAAAACACCAATGCAATAGCACAAACAGACCTCTTCATGACTTACTGAGACTCAGAATGTACTAGTGTTAGTTTCAACTACCTCCTTCAAGTTCATCATATTCAACCTGGAAAAACTACGCAAATAAATGTGCTTCCAATACTATTTCTTAATTCTAGTATTGTCTGTAATATTTTGCTTCAGAAAAGTCAAAGCTTCACTAAATACATTTAAGAAGTCTTGAGGGGATGCAAGTTTAACTAGAAAAATGCTGAGCTGCATTTTAAAAAACCTGAAGTATGAATTCAAGTCTTAGCCAGCTTCTACATTACTCAAGGTAGGACATTGTGCAGCGATGACATTTGACTTTGCAAGAACAAAACACGGTGGAAAAAAATATACGTGCATGAACATCCTAATAACAACTACATAGGAAACCTTTTTATGCCAACGGATTTTTGACTGTTCTTACCTGATACTTTCAGCTCATCCCTTTCTTCGGGATTTATTTTTTCTATTGCTTGAGCTACAGTACATTCCAGAACCTCCAGAATATCCTGTAATAAGTACATGAGACTTAGGAACAACTCATCAACAGGAGATAGTAAGTTCCTGAAGAATGTTTTTAAGTAAATTAAAAAAAGCCTTACAGCAGTTACAAACAAAAATAGTATAAAAATGCAATGACAGAAAGAAAGTAACCCAATGCTTCTTGATCTCTGAGGGGAACTCAGGAAAATGAAGCTGTATGAAAGGCCCTATATGCCCCTAAGATAAAAAATACAAATTACTGATAAGAATTATTGGAATAAGATTTAGTAGTGTTCTGATTTTCTGATGTGAACAGATTGCCGAGCCAATTCAAACTGCCTTGCTTTAAAAAAAGCCTCATGACCAGCTGAAAAAAACCCACACTATCAGAATCAGGGGTTTTGGGTGAGAACATCTTTACACAAAAGTATTTTGTAATTTCAGTGAGGCCTATGAACAGCCTACAGTGAAAACGCTGTAAAATATAGATTTAAAATTTTGAAACTAAAAATTAGGAAAGTTTCAGAGATTTCACCCTCTGACCTCATTTAAGACTAGGCTGACATGTCAGCTGGCACAAGGTGATTTTTTTTTTTTTTTTTAAGTCTTTACCTACATGAGATTTTGTATTATACACACATACACACTACCCTGCCCCCAACCAAGAACTCTGTGGTAATTTTTGCTGCCCTACTAAAAAAAATCCTCAAGCGAGTCTTCGGGTTATTCCATACAATCAGCATTTTAAACAAAAGTTAACTTTTTTTTAAATTACTGGAAACCAATGTAATTCATAAAAGAATTTGGAATTATACAGTTAACATGTTTTTACAGTAAAACCTGGCTTAGACTAAATAATTAACTTTAAATGGATCACTACATCTTACACAGACAAACGTTTATGTTTTCTTCTTGAGCAATCATTAGATCTTCCACAAATCATTCAGCAATAACTGCCTCACCACACTCCAGCGTGGAATGCAGCGGCATGCAGCTGATGCGACCATTACACAAGAACTGATAACAAAACCCAAAGAAATGGTCAGGAAAGTTTTTTAGGGTTTTAGGGTTTGATTTTTTTTTGTCTGTTTGTTTTTTTTTATTATTATTATTTTATAAATGAAACATGCTAATATTTCACAGAGCAAATAATGTATTTAGTGGGAACCTACTCCTGCTTTGCTGAACTTCAGAAACAATAGTGAAAGAGGAGCAGGCAAATACACCAAGATCCTGACATCAGATGCCCATGACTGGTTTTAAGAATGATCTGGAAGTCTTTAGCTCTTAAGGGAAAATTGGCCACTTCTGCATCTTCAGAAATACTTCTGAGACAACCAAGGTTACGCTTCAGAGTTCCCCTCCGAATGGGATGATCTTCCATTATCCAGTTTACAGTCTCTATAGTTTAGGTAATTCTCCACTGAGCTTTTACAAGCATGCTAGCAAACTTCTAAGGCACACAGATTTAAATTTTTTTTTTGTGATTGCCCCAACAATTAACTTGAAACCTTACAGACCAGGACTTTCATTTTCCTAACAATTGTCTGATTTGCCATCAACAGGATTCTTGACTTTGGTATTTCTTAACCTCTCCAAATTTACTAAATATTAAAAAAAAAAAAAAGGAGGGGAAGAAGGGCTTTGAGAAACAATCTTTTAAGATACCTGGAGCTGCAGATACTTTTACAGAAATTTAATAGATTCCTTTACATTTTAAAAGGTGTAACCAACTACATATTTCTCTGTTTTCATGTGTAACATTGACAACTTGCATAACACCTCTCCTACCTGATTTAGGTCTTGTCCAATCTTTGAGCTCCATTCAGTCAGCGTTTTCTGAATGCAGTCCCGCACCTACAAAATATTTTTTCATATTGAAGAGTAGGCTTGCTATAGTTGCACAGAAATACAATGATTCACAGGTGTGTAGGACAGACTGAGCAGGTGAATCATTCATCTTTCACACCATTCACACTAATACACCATTCCTTCAACCACAGAAGATACTTCCTTCATAGCTTCCATCTGAAACTTGTTCAAACTAGTTTACTTACATATTCTTCCCTCTTCTGAAACAAAGAGTTTTAGCAGTAATACAAGTACTGTACTTCATTTATTTCTCAGATCAGTGCCATATTTAAAGGAAAGAACAACGCTAAGCAAGCAAAAACTAGGATGTGGGGGGGTTGTGGTTTTTTCTTTTTTTTTCCCCCATAGAGATTCTTAAGTTACAATATAGTCAGATAAGAGCACATGTGCTGTGATATTATTTGATTACAATCAATCACTAAATGCTCATTATACTAATTACTTCTCTTTCCAAAATGCATCTGACCCTTTTCATTCACTGTCTGCCTATTCCACTGCACCGAACAACTAATGCTTTTAAGTCCTTCATTACTGAAGGGGAAAACTTCAGATCCTACCCCACACTTGCATTTTTCCTGGATCTACAGATGCAAAATAAACTTGACTAGGATTCTGATCGTGGATTTTCTTGAACATAGTAAGGCATAACTATTACGTCTAAATCAGCTATTTAACTGCATATTGTACCAGTGCTTCGGCTGTACCAATGCTCTAGCTTCCGTCTGGTACATCCTGGGACTTGTTACCCTGCAGGCTAAGTAAATGTACCGTCAAGACTGCTATCTGCCACAAGTAGAAGCCCTTTCATGAGCTGCTGCTTTACCTCACTTTTAGCAACGTATTTTATAACTATGTGGATACCTGCTTTTTGTACCATTACGTAGCAATTTCCTGTGACACCTAACATTAATTCAGAGGGCTCATAATATCATGCTAGATATCAACTAGAAGCCACCCTCGCCCCCAAACTGGCTATCACAAAGTTTAAGACATAATACAATAATGATACTTTGTGAGCACAAATTCTATACATTCTTTCCCAGTCATTTAAAATGGCATGAAAAAACAACCAAGTCAAAAGGCAAGAATTGACTCCCCCCCCCAGTCATCCACAATGCTGGAACTCTTTAGCCTATTTTGATGTTATCTGTTCCTTTCTGAGGGAAAGTGAGACAGTGCTAAATATTTATATTCTATATATTGCTAACTTTGCAACTGTCACACTTTATATTCGTACTGCAGTTAGTACACAGAAGCATCTGTCTCCAGAGCACACCATCCTCCTGCCCTCAACACGTGAAAAGCACAGTGTATTTGACTGCTTTGGCCAGCTTTTCCAAATACAAACTCCTAACATTAGGGTTCATAGTTTTCAAAATTTCAGCTTACATTCTGCCACTGAGAACTATACACACATTAACTACACCAAACAGAAGTGTCAAAAGCCAATTTGTTTCTGATAATTAATGCCATGTATTTGCTTTTTGAATTACACCAACTCTGGAAAGCAGGCAGCCTTATGTTTAAATGCAGATTTCCCTGTAAACAGGTGAATTTAAATACCTTAACTGATTAGTTATGCACACTAGCCACTCTTTATTTAATAGCCCTCCAGAAACTACTCACACAACGGTGCCCATTACGACACAGCTCTCTCTTTGCTGCAGAATCTACCTGTTTCATGCAGATCACGGGATGTTGTAATAAGCAACCAGGTCAAACAAAAAAGTTATTACCACATGACAACTAAATAAAGTATGATGAATTCTTCCTTCTCATTACATCATCCTCCCAGTCACCTTTCTCACCATTTGCATGTGATTAATATGCAATTAACCAACTTCTAGATTATCAACAGTGCCAGTACATATCAATGACCAGCCAAAACCATAGTTCTGATTATTAAATGACCATTTTCAGATTACTATGTCATGATGAGACAGCAAATACAGTGGTTCTGAAGTTCATGCCCACAAGATCTCCAGACATTTTATCAGGATTATTTTAAGTGTTGACAAGATACTGCTAAAGGTAATAAAGTGTTGATTAAAAAGTTCTTTCAACTTTTTAATAAAGAATGACAGCTATACTCTTTAAACAGGACAGCAATGACTAATCTTCCAGAGACCTGTCACTATCATGAAATTAAACTAATTTCAGGTTAGAAAAGAGAATTTTCATCATTTGTAATGCAAGCTCTTATCTAATAATCTTTCCTTGATAGAGAAATATCAGGGATCTCCTTTGCCATTACACACAGTACTTAAAACTTGTAAGCGTTTTAATTCTTCATTGCCCGAGCAGAAACACGCTCTGCTTTCTTCCCAACGAGACTCGAACACAGCAAAGTGCTTCCGAGGACATGGGGGGGCACCTGTGCGCCGTTGCCAGCGTGCCTTGCTCTGGCTACCACC
>NW_009608505.1:0-6031 GCF_000690535.1 Cariama cristata
CTGGGGTCGCCAAGGCCGTGAGGCGCAGGCCGAGGCGGGCAGGGGTCTGCGGGGCAGCAGGAGGCCGTGGTGCAGGTAACTCGCCTTAGGAAGTGCAGCCACACGCCCTAGGCCTGTGAGATCTCCCTTGCCTGTGAACCTCACCCGCAGTCCTTCCCCTTGGCGGGCCAGGACATGGCGCTTGGGGTATGCACGGGGGCTCTGCCAGCGAAGTCGCTTTCACGGAGGATGTGATGTCCTGCCCTACCTGCCCCGGATCCTCCCATAACACTCTGTTCCCAGCTTGTTAAATCCACAGTGTGCCAAGCCATATCTCATGTTATTTGGCAAACTGACGATTAGCTAATATAGAGGTTTCATAGGCCAACCTCTGTGGCCTTAAGGCCCTGTGATGATTTATATCCAGCTAATCCATTGCTGCGCAAGTTACTGAGCATCCCCAGAGGAGTCCTCCCTGCCAGTAGTGGGAGTACAAACCTTTGTTGCAGATGGGAAACTGCTCGATAAAAATCACACACAAATTTTAAAGCCTGGATAATTTGGTTGTGAAACACGGCTCAAGTCAAAGAAATATACTCCCTTAGTAGCTGGTGTCAGGTTCTGTGAGATCTGATTGCTACATCTAGCAGAAGACACCACCTTCCTTGCCTCACACAGTATCGGGGTGTTAAAACCATGTTATTTCCACCATCTTAGGGGCAGGTAAAAATAATGCAAAAGAAAGGGAAAATCTGTCATTGAAAGTGTTAAATCCTATCATGTTTGTTCAATCTGTTTTGAACTTGTAACTGTTCTGCCATCGTCATGTAGAATCACAGAATTGTCGTATAACTCTTTGTAGTGCAAGGATTGAGAAATACTACTGAGAATTTGAGAGGAGAAGTTTTGTTTGCACATTTTACCGTGCAGTCTTCTGATAAGCTTACGCCAGTCTATGTACAAGCTGATTCCATTTGTAATTCTGAAAAAACACCTTGACAAAACGCAAACTCAACAGGCGATGGCACAGTTAACATCATGTAGACACACTGTTATCTTGTGTGCCTACAGACCAAATGGACTTCTTGTTAGAAAAGTTGAATTTCTGCTCTGGGAATCTAAAACTTCAATTGCTCAATCTTTTCCCTTCCTGCCACAGAAAAAAAAAACCCAAACCCAAAAAACCAAAACCAGAACTGTGTCCTTGTTCTGGACTTCAGACTGGGTTCCTAATGCCAGCCTCTCATTATATGCTTTTGTGGCAAAATGTTTCCTGCCATCAGGGTACTTGGACTGTTCCAGCTTTAGAGAAAAGCAGATGCTCAGCAGGAGATGAAGCAGTCAATCTCATTGAATTTGCGGGAGCTGATGGTGGGGCTGTGAGTGCACTCTGAGACCTTGTAGCCCCTTCCCTGCTTGCTGGGGTCTTAGCTGCCTGTGTGTGAGGCTGGCTCTGGGACAAGGTGCTCAAGTAGCCTGGGATGGGGCTGCAGTAAAAAGAGCTGTGTGACGAGGAGCTATGAGGAGCCTCTTTGGTGTCCTCTTTACTTGAGAGCTGTGTTCAAACTTGGGCCCTTGCCTGTGTGTGCCTGTGCCTGGCTGTGTTCCTTGGTGATCCTGACCCACTGACGACTTCCCAGCTTCACCTCTGACCCCCTCATCACTACAGACTTGTCCAGAAACCTGGACTCTTGACTGACCCTGCTTGCTATCACTGGCCTTGCTCTTGCTTTTTTTTGTTTGGGCACTGTGAGAGCGTGCCCTTGTTGGTGAGGTCGCTGCCCTGCCTGCCTTGTTATCACATTCAGCTTCTGACTCACCCGTCCTTGCAGAGCAGCCTGCCGTGGCTGCTGCCTGACAGCTTAAAGCTTCTCACCTGTAAGCCTGCACTTATACGGTGGTGGGGTTTTTTTGTGATAAATGTTGCATTTGCTTTCAAAATGGTAAAGGCAGAATTGTTTTTTGCAATTGTTTTTTTGTTGTGTAGTCAAAAATAAATGCAGATGTAAATAGCAGTCATCTTTATGACATCTTCACAGATCTGATCTAGAAAAGGTGGCAAAATGACTAAGGTTAGCTTGGGCAGATCATCCATATTACTGCTTTCTTTTCCATGGTCCATGGTACGAGATGATGAATGACGTCCCATTGTCTTTGAGATTAGCTTTCTGTGTAGTAGAAGATAGTATGACATAGATATGCATGAAATCATTGCTATTAATTTAAAATCATGTATTTGCAAAAAAAAAATCCCCACCAAATTAACCACCTGTAGCCAATAAAATTATAAAAATGTTCTCCTATGGTGCCAGTAATAAAGCGCATTTAAAGATTACACCCTGCAGATGATGAAAGAAAGCTAAAATGTGACAGACAGTTGCTGGATTTTCAGAATTTTAAAACAGGTTAAGAACACAACACAGTCCCAGTTTTTTAATAATTATCTGAAGTTAAATTCAGAGGCCAGGTATCAAATCCACACTGCAAAAAGCAATGTATTTGTCTCCTCAGAATGTTTTTGGATGCAGATGTTAATTTAAATTACATCAAATCCAGACATCCTCCTCTTGCAGACTAGTTTGATGACTAACTCTTTATAGGTTAAGGTCTACTACTTTTTCTTATTAATCAGTACAATTTATTTTATAATTGTGCTCAATAGCATTATTCTTTTTACTCAGCCTTATGAGGCTCCTATCTGTTTTTCCTGTCACTAAGTGTATTGCAAGGGAATACTTATAAAAAAATTACTATTATTTCTTCACAACAGAGGATCTGTCTGCACTGCAATTGCGATAGAATTGACAACAATTACTTTATATTAATTTCTCCGGAAGATTGCAGTAATAACATTAAAGCTGTTGATGAATCTTGTTCCAAACCTCTTAGGTAATTAATTATAGTCCTCTAACCAAATTATGCTTCAGACATGTGATTGCCACTATTTCCAGCCCTGCTTGTGAGAATGCAGGTACTTTTCCTTTTGTGGCTCTACAGCTTAACTAATCTGTCCAGCGAGATTTTCAGTCGAGGCTGTATTCGGTAATTTGTACTAATGTACCAAAATGAATGCTGCAGCTTGGTAACTTTAGAACTGGAAACCTGAGAAAGGAGAGGTCCATTTAATAAAGATGGAATTGCCAAAGAAACTCAGCATATCTCAGAATAACCTTGGAGCAGAAACATGCTCAGATGCTGCTACTGAGAGGACAAACACACTTCCTCTTTCTCCATTAAAATTCAGTCTGTTTTGATAAAAGAGGGGTTTGAATTTGAGTCTCTCTCACCATTTTATAGTGGTGTAAAAGTGGGTGAGGTCTCCTAATCCAGTACTGTTTAGAAAGAAAAGAGTTTGCTGTCCGATTATGTCATCTTTACTTCTACTTTTAAGCCAATGTATCAAATTTAGGGTACTGGTTTTGTCTCAACAGACCCAACAGGTTCTTTGCTTCTGTTTAGTAATTCTTAAGCAATTCTGCCTGTGACTTTTTTTTCTGAAGCCTCCTAGACTGTCATATTAGGTTAAGTTAATAACTCTTAAAATAAATGAAACAGCCAGATGATTAAAGGTGTTCATTAAAACCATTTAAGAGTGAATTTATTGGAATTTTCAGTAATATTAATTACCGGCTTAATTTGGATTTGATTCAACAGGAGCTACACTTCCAAGTCACTAAAATACTCACTGGGGTTTTCAGACACAGCCAACTAAACCCATGGAAAAGGGAGCTTTAGACAGCAATTTCAGGGAAAACAAATGTGCCGTAATAATCTCTTCCACAAAACAAGATGCTGAGATGACTTTACTGAAAAAAAGCATTGATTTTATTTTGTTGCCAAGTACAAAATACCAAAGGTCAAAAATAGAGCTCAGGTACAGAGAGTGTGAGGTCACCTAAGTGAAGGTTTGGAAACTGGAAGGTTTTTCTTTTACGTATTTGTGTGTCAGTGTTCAGGGATAAATGAAACTGTTCCAGACAGCAGATCTTTCAAATGCAGTTTTGATACTTCATGTGCCGACATCAGGGAAGGAAGTTTTTTAGACTGAATGGCTAGTAGAAGTTATTTCTAATTCAATTCCCAAAAGAATGCACAGTAATTCAAACTTGAAACACAGTTGGCAGCTGGGAGAGGACTTCTGTCATCTCAGAATCTCTCAGTTTGATCTACTGACTCCAAGAGAACCTGATGAGAGATAAGACACACTCTGAAGAACTGGGACATATAAACAAAACTATCAAACCCTGTCTTTTAAATTAGGTCCAGTAAATGCAAATATTCCAATAATATTTGACTTGCAGATCTGGCTGGGTCTTAAAATATTTCTGACATTGTAACAATTCCAGTTATTAAAAGCTATAAAAATGCATTTAGATCACACTTTGCTGCTTTTATACAGTATGCGTAAGAGGAGGAATTGCAACAGTGTTATAATTTCAAATACAAAGTACTAGTTGTTGAACAGATATGAATCTTAAGATTTGGGGGTTGGAAAACTGACAGTACAAAAATAGGTCACCACTAGGAAGCAAATACTGCTCTCCAGACCGGAGAGAGAACAGCAGCTGTGCTGCGTTCCTACAGCTGGCAGAGGACAGGTCTGCAAGCCAAGGCTCTATGGAGCTTCCCAGCAGCCCGTGCCAAAGCCAACGGGGACTTCCCTTCGCTTCCCATAACCGAATATCCCGGAGTTCCCGCTCTTGACGGCAGTGCTGCTGTGGTCACATCTAGAGCCACAGTTTCACTTTTTCTTATCTGTACTGTCACCTTGACTTTGCTCCCTTCTTGCTCCAGTCTCCCAAATTTTCCTGACTTGCCTTTACCAAGTGGTAATATTTAATGATTCCACAAGTGAAACAGCCAGATGGTTCACAGGGGCCTCAGACATGCCTGCATCAGCCTGGAAAGTTAGTTGCATACTCTAATCCTGTGAAATGCTGAATGTCTCCAATAGAACAGGTGTGGAAATTAGGGTACACTCCATACTTTAGTCAATACTTAGGGTACACTTGATATGCTCAAAAGGCCACTGTTTGCACTGATGGAAAAGCTATGAGGAGCTGAGATGCCATCATAAACCCACCTAGAAATCTGTGACTCAAGAGAGAAACATGACGTAAAATCTGGAATCCAGAGCAGAACATGAGGATGAAAATAAACAACTGCCAGAAACAGCAAGATACTGTTACCGTAGTGTAATATATTTCACCAATTTAGTGTTCCTGGTACTCTGCTGACCTGGGCCCAGGAGGATTGGATTCTGTCTAATACCCATTTGCTGTATCCCATGTGGTGTCCAGACACTGCAGCATCAGAGTGCAAATGAAATGGTGAAAATGTGTGCCATTTCATCTTGCATCAGCCAGGGTCACGTCCTCTGCCTCCCCAGCATGCTGAACACGGCGTTCGGGAGGAAGAGCTTCTGTGCATGTTCAGAGTCAGAGAGAGCAATCCCAGCTCCTGCTCCTGGCAGAAGGCTTCCTACATGTCATTTTAGCTGGCAGAGGATGGAGCTATGCCAATGTACATGGTGTACACAATATTCCCTAGAAACTGGAAGAAGAGTGAGATGAGTTACCTCATCCCTGTTAGGAAGCTGCTGGCTTATCAGAGAAGATATTCTTGTTTTCTCTCAGCTGTTTTGGAAGAAGTCAGTTTCTTTCATCAGATAGGCATCTGTGGGCGTATGGGACGTATTCTCTAGTGGCCTTACTACAGACATTCTTTAGGGAACCTACCAGCAGCTGCTTCTGTCTATTGTCACCTGCTGTGCTTTCTCCCATGTTTGCAGTACGTAGTTAGACAATTACAAACCAAATACAAGAGACAACTCTGAGGAGCTAATTTAAGTCAAATGCAGTGAATGAAAAGAAACAGTAATTACTAGGGGAAGAGGAGGAAGATCAGAATTATGCTGCTATATTAAGTATTTTTGGCTCACTAGGTGAACATTTTAAGTGCATTCAGTGGCACTAACTCTTTTTAAGACCTCTCTCTTCCCTCATTTGCTGCTTTCCACCTATGTGTCTGTCCTGGTTTGGCTAAAACAGGG
>NW_009608506.1:0-1544 GCF_000690535.1 Cariama cristata
CCCCACAGGGTTTTTCTGGAAACGTTACTAGGAAGAATGTGCCAGGGTCAAGTCTGTACTGATTTTCATGGTGAATAGATTACATGCTTGCATTCATGTTCACTTCCGAAGCGCTTAGTGTCTTCCTTCCCTTACTTACATATTAACCTCAAATACCCCGTGCGGCTTCAGCCAAGCTTCACTGGAGGTAGTTAACAACGTCGGGTTCCCAGGACGCAGGTTCCCTCTCCTCACCCCCTCCGAACCGTCCCCTGCCTCGTTCGCAACGCCAGAAAAAAGCCCTTTAAATTGCAGACCACGGAGCTAAAGAGGGTTTGCTGGTCTCTCCGCCTCAACGCTGCCGCCAAATACTTGGAAAACCAGTAGATATTGGGCTACCCCGGCTTGACAAATACTCCGAGTTTAATTGCCAGAAGCCTAGTTAAAATTATTTGACATACTGTTAACCCCTAGGAACAAACTTGCCGTACCGAGATACTTTCCTTTTCGCTACGTACCGTCGCTGAAGGGTGAGACCCAGGGAGACCTATTTTAAAAACGTGGTTAAACTTTTACTATTGTTGCATGAAAGGGATGATATAGAAAGCGGACTGTGCTGGGCAGAGACTAAAAAGTACTTCTCTGCCAATAAAAATGCACACCCCACCGAATGAGCAGAGCCAAAGAAAACAGAGAAATACGCCAAAGAATACAGCACCTTTTGAGGCACGGACATCCCTAGGCTCTCGGAAAAAAATATTTTTTTGCTATTCTGATGCTCGGTTTCAGAAAAGAAATATTTGGGTTCCGGCTGGATTTCATCAAAATAGAAAAACAGAACGGCAAGAAGCTATTGTGAAGTCGGTGCTCTTAGGAAATTAGACGTAGTTCAAGATCCGTGCCCCCGTGGACTTTGGAGGCTAACGGAAGGGAAACGAAAATGTTAGGGAAATAATATTTGGATTTTCCCCCCTCTTCCTCTGCAGTGCTGTGGAAGTATTTATATATCCGGAGAAAGTTCTCTAGTAAATTCTGGAGATCTTCGGTATTTAAATGTCAACATCGATTTGTTTATTTATTGCTTAGCTTATCGTAACTGACTCAATAACAAATCTAATCATGTTGTGCACAGAGAAAATATTCTCATTATGTATTTTCCCTGCATTATAGTTAACTGTTGCGTTTGAATTCAAGCTGTAAATTCAATATTATCAAGTAATTACTTTGTAGTGGAGTAAACTAATTTATTAGCATTAATGTTTATATGCCTTTTTCTTATTTTACAAGGGTTACCGTTCACAAATCAAATGCTCTGGACGTATCCCTGTAATGAACTCTTTATTTTGGTTTGCTGCAAGAACTTCTTACGCTTACTGCATGTCTGCGAGCTGAACTTGGAATTAATAAATTAATCTTCCAGCTTGACGTATTTGCTAGAAAGTGGATGGAAAGAGATTGCATGTCGTCCAAACCGCTAGCAGAAGACTGCAGTGTCGTTTAGGGATTGTAAAAGGGTTTGGGGTTTTTCCCTCTTTCTTCCTCTCTCTCTTTTTTTTTTTTTTTTT
>NW_009608507.1:0-6883 GCF_000690535.1 Cariama cristata
TTTTCTTTCCCCCTCTGGAAGATACTGTCTGCTTTGCAGTTGGATTTGAACCTTCTTTGTCTTAAAGATGATCGTCAGTCGTGAGGTCCTTTGGAATATAGCTCAGCAAGATTTGTGTGATGAAAATCGGCAAACTCCTTTGCTGCATAAAACTGACGAGCCATTAGAATTCTCTGAAAATTATAGTAAAATCCTAATTACGTTTTTTTGAACTTTAAGGCTTCCCCCCCCGCCCGATGTGTGTGCGCCTTCAATGGAAAGGGTAGCATTGCAGTGGGAAGCATGGGAACAATCTCCCTGCTGTTTTGTTTAGAATTGTGTTCCTGTATTTCCTTCTGGTTTTCTTTGTTAACTGTAGGTATTTATGTCCTACGTTATTTTAAGCTTTGTTTTGTCTTATGATAATTTATTTTTACTTATTCATGTTGCTCCTGTAGAAGTCAGATACCTTGCAAATAAAAAGTTACAACTTAGAAAACTTACAGTTCATATCCAGATCCTTTAAACAGAGGTGGGTGTGGTGTTTTTTTTATTTATTATCCTAACAGTCTTTAACACAATGAGTGCTGTTAATCTAGCAAGAGTTGGCGTAAATATTTGAGAAGCCCTGTATAAATTTGGTTTTCTTACTGGCAGAAAGGACTTGTGCGGGTGATGCTGAGTGAAGTAAGCTATACCAGCAAGACTGCTCTTTCGCTGATGTGCCTGCGTGTGTGCTAGAACTTCTGCCAGCTTGGAGGGAGCACAAATATTTCTCTTAACCAGCATAACAGGAAGGTGTCTAGGTTGAACCTACCCTTAGGTTGCTTATTTAGGTGTTTGAATAGTTGATATGAGGCAGTTAGTAAATATAGGCAAATGAATATATTGTAGGTCTGAAACTTTCTACCTGCTTGTGAGTGCAGAGCGTTAAGCTGGTAAGAGGGAAATGTAGTTGCAAGTTGGATGGTTGCTCTGAGTGGTCATCGGGTATTTCAAAGAAATCTGGTTTCAGGCACACTTGGTTCCAAGCCTTGCGAAAAAAAGCAGCAAACTGTACCAATTAAACTACACAGGCTAAGAAAATGATGTGGTTAAAGAATTGTTTTTCTCTATAGAGGCACTATTAATTTGACTTAGTTTTGTTTAATTGGTCCGACTCCAGTACAATGGCAAGCTTTCATTGCACACTCTCTCTTTGGACTTGTTTAGACTACGATTGACGGTATATTTCTGAAACGTGTTTAAACAATATCTTCATGCTGTATTTTCTTCAGGCAATGTCTTTTAATGTGTATTTGCTGGTCATGGGAAGTTGTGATGGAGGGGCATGACAGGGCGGATGGGACAAGTGACCAGCGTTTCATATTATAGCTCCTCTATTTGCAGGTGGTGTGAAGTCAGCAGTTAATGCTAAAACCATACTTTTGACATGCTATTGATGGTCTCCTGGAATGCATAAACTGCATTCCGCCATCGCTGTTCTGCAGGTAAGTATGGAGTTGGTGCTCCAAAGAATCCGAAAAGAAAGAAACATTAAAAATCATTCTGAGATGAGCTGGGGGAAAAAAAAAAAGTGCCCTCAGTTTCTGTTCTGTCCTTTGGCACATACATGTTTGAGGGCCTATTCTTCAGCCATCATGAAACTGAACTAATTCTGATGATTTTGTGTTAAGATCTCTCATCTTGTCTGGGTGGTTAGCTGGTCAGTTACGGAAGAGCAAACTGGTTTTCCTTACGTCAAATAAACCTAAACATCGTTGTAAAGAGCATCTTTGTATTATAAAATAATCAGCAATTCAGTAAGACACAAACATCAGCGATACCCAAGAATTAATTCTTGCAGAAGTTTATTTCGTATTTGAATTAAAATTATGTGCTCTTTGAGTAGCATCTGTTAGGGGTTTTAGATTGCTGATAAACTTTGAATATTAAATATCCCAGTTAAATGCTCTAGACCGAGTATGAAGTTACTTGGCTCAGGAGCCAGCTTGAATAGGGCTTGTGTGTCTCTCTCTCCCCTGCTTTAGGTAACAGTTGATTCCCATGAACACCTGTTGCTCTTATTGTTTTGTGGTTAGCTGACTAAGTACTGCTCTTAATAGAGTTTCCTGAATGCACTTATTTCATAATAGGTATCCAGGAATAGACATATTCAGGGAGGTTTCCATGTACTAGCTGACTGGAATGTGGTGGGGGGAAAGGTAGTTAAGATCTAGGTAACAGCACCGTTTGGTGCCCCGGTTCTAGTAATAGCATAACTTCCCATCGTATTCGTACAAGAAGAACATGTGTGAACAGACTTTCATTGAAGCATATGTTGAAATCTGTATTACGGAAGCTGATAAACATAACTCTACTGCTAGAGCTGATTCTACAGTGAAGGTTAACTGAATTATCTTAATTTTTTTTTTTTTTTGGTATCTAGCTCATTTTATATGCTAACTCCAAGAAAAATAAGTGAGTTTTCCAAGATACTGACTTTTTTCTTAATCAAACTGTACAGACTTCTCTTGGGATTACCACATCCATTTCTTTGTGTGGGAAAGAATTGTTTTTCATTAGTGTGCTAGTCAGAAAGCAGACTGCTTAGTCTGGTTTCATTACCCAAGTTGCAGGAACTGTGAAAGAAACAGTATTTTTAAAAATTTTAAATTTTACTATTTCCAGAGCCCAGTATATTCATTTGTGTTTACGATGGGCTATTATGCATATCATATGTGCGAATGTTCATTCTTTGTTTAGATAGGGCAAGCAGCTAAATTATTATAGATTTTGCCTTTTTAGAAAAGCACATCACATCCTCACTTGTGTTTTCAAGGTGAAAAGATAGCTAAATGTGTGGTCTCTAAACCATATTAAAATGTCTACTTATATTCATCAGCTTTTCTGCTCAAGTATGTTGCTTTAGAATGTAATTCATGTTATCATTTACAAGTCAGTATATTTTGTGCCTGAGTTAGTAAGGTTTCATTATATTTTAAATGTTTTGCTAAGAAATCCGATACCATACTTTTTTTTTTTAACACATCTTTAATACATGAGTGAAAGCCCATGGCAGAAGTAACAAAACATGTACCTTCATTTGAACTAGGAATCCTTGGAGGAACCCGCACGCGTTTCCTAGAGTTTCCAGAAAAGTGGGTATACAAGAGCATTGCGTTATTAGTGACAGTAGTCTAGCTCAGTCTGCTGCAATAACTGCAGTCATTTAAGGTAGTAAAATACCACAGTAGGGAAGCCGTTAATTTCAACGGTGGCATTAAGTTATTGCGGATATCAATATGTAGGGTAGCGCTTTGGAATTGTGCCTTTCCTTTAGTTTTAATACTTGCACAAATAGCATATTTGAAGTAGAAAGCTTAATTTAGTTGAGAAGTATTTGACAAAATATTGGAAGTGCAGACAGGCAGTTAAATTAGACTGGATACTCATAACTGCAACCAATACTGTTCCTAAAATTGCTTGTATCTCAAGAGTAAAACTGGTGGTATAGGCAGGTTTGGTTTTGTGTTTTTTTGTTTTTTTGTTTTTTTTTTTTCCAGGTGGATACAAGAATTCAGGTTACTTTCCTTGTTCTTAAGTAAACTAACAGATGGACTGAGTCATCTGTCTGATGGAAGTGCGGTCTTTAGCTAGCACTTTGTGACAGTTGCAAGTAATTTTTGCACGGGTTGTTTCTGCCCACCTGATATGGAATCTGACAACTGTTTTGCCCTCAAAGTCTCTGGATAGTTTAGTGAATTATTTTGATAGTAAAAGTATAAGTCTTTTAAAGATTACTGCGTGAATGGAGAGTGTGGGAATCAGAATGCAATTTTTTAAGAAAAAGCTACTTGTGACCATCTTAGCAATTAAGTTGTCAGCCTCTAAAAATTAGAAACAGTCTGGGAGTGTGTATAATTCAGGAATGCTCTCTGGAAGGGTATGTACAAGTTTTTTCTTGACTCTGACTCAGGGCTTCATGTTGGTTGTTGTTGTAGGTCAGAAAACAAGACCAAGTTAGTTAGCGTCCTACTTCAGACCACTATAGCATAAAAGCCTTTTTTCCACACTTCCATAAAAAGGAGAGGAATTATTCTTCCAGCACCTGTTTCGGTGGATGCTTTTATGCCCTAAGTGACGTATCTCGGTGCTGCCTTAGGCATGTGATTGGAAATACTTTGTAATGAGGACTGCTTCTTGCCATGCCAGTGCATTTCACGCAGAACTATTATAGAAGGAGGTTATTGAACCACTGGATAGAGTCATTTGCTTTCTTTACTAGAAAGCAAATGTATTTTGTGAAAAAGAGATTATTCCCTTCTTTACTTTGACCTTTCATCAAGAATTGCTCTTGACAGTTCGTGCCTGCTTCCACTCAGCAGTGTAGAAATACGTGTGCCAGCTCTCTAAACATCCAGACATGTTTAGGTTTCAAGAGTGCTGTGGTGTTGAGAGAAAGCAGAAGATATGTGCTTTTTATGTTTGATTCAAAAGAACCCCATAAAATTAGACTTTTAGTAGTAGCTAAAAGTAAACGTAGCAGAGACGGAAGTCACACAAGCCTTCTTGAACAGCTTCGATATATCTAAATAATTTTTATGGTGCCTACCTCACTCCCCTACCCCACCCTTACCTTTCCCTGCCAGTCCTTGTGCATTGTATAAAACTACCTTGTGTTCTTGGGCTGTTGGCATCTCTCTTGAGATTAATATGGGAGCGAAGCCACTTTTGTATCTTGTCAGTGTTTAAACCTGCCAGATGAAGAGCCAGTGTTTGTCCCTGCTGTGCCTCCCCTGCCCTAACTTCATCTGTGTCCTCACAAATCTGGAAAAGAACGAGGTTTGTGTATAGCTTTTTTTGTTGAATGACATACAGAATCTTCTTTTTCCCCTTTTAGAAATGGCTGCACTACCTTATTTTAACTTTCAAATTTTCTAACCTAAGAAATAAAACTATATATCTAAGTAACTGAGTCTGAAGTAGTTTTGCCTCATTTTAACGTGCTCTGTACCAGTACAGATTTTAGAGGAAAACGTTGAGTTTTATTTCAGATCTTCCTAATTGATAGTTCTAATAACTGATAAGCCTCTCCCCTACTATCACTTATTACAAGTCTCCTTCACTGTGCCTGTTTCATGACTAATGTTTAAAAAGTTGCAAAAAAGAATGTGAAAATCATGCTTACCAGGTTTTGACAGTGTTCCGCATGTGCTGCTCCTAATGTTATAGTTCTATAGACACTTATGGGCAGCTTGTGGAACTGTTCCTTGGGAGATAATGTGACATTTTTCTGGGTTTACTGCTCAGATGCTAGTGACAGCCTGGTGGAGAAGGGACTGTTTGATGTGAGATGAATTGTCAGTCTACTTTGGATCAGTCTTTCCTGTTGAACTGCTGGTAATAAGCAAGTGTTTGGGGAATCAATACACAAATTAATGTGAGGATTTAAAGTCAGGTTCTCTTGCTCTCTGTGAGTAATCTTTAGGTGGGGCTCATTGAAAGAAAACACTATCAATATTCAGGCAAAAAAAATAAAATCTGCTCTTATTTTCAAATATTGAAAGTTCTCCAGGCAAAGCTGGCTTATGTAAAGGAAGAATAGTAAAAACTATTTCAGTTTAGCTCAAAACTAGTATGGTTCTTAGCTAAGTGTGTAGGCTGGTGTTGTGGGTTTTTCTTTTCTTTTTTTTCTGTTTTGTTTTTTAAATTATGGTAAAGAAAGGTGCTGACACCCAGTGAAGTATGGGGGAGAGAAGTGGAAACTGATTGCACTCCGGAGGGTGATACAAAAATGCTACTTTGCTGGACTGGTTCGCTGCCAGAAATAATTCTCTAAACTCCTAGTTTGTGGCACAAACAAGGTTGGAAGGATTTTGTTTCAAGTGTTCTCTCATTCTTTTGTTATTCTTCACAAATTTGAAACTTCTTTTCTGTTTCCTGAATCAGGTTACAAAGTAATCTATACTTATTGCAAGTTCCATAAAGAAAGTGAGGTGAGATTGTTTTGTGTTCTGAGTATACTAGCTACCTAATTTAAAAGAGGAAAAGTTTTAAAACTTGGAATTTAGCAGAATAGTAAAAGGATAAGAGTAATCGTTGGTAAGACTAAAGCCTCTATTGTGTCTTACTTGCAGTTCTATAGCAACTAGAGAAATATTTTAATTTTCTTTCTAGAGGAACTCAATTCCTATGTGTGTGTCATTCTCCTTAAAGCAATTTCCTAAAACATGGTTTAATACTTGAAATTTTTTTTAGGCCACTGACTGCTGTCATGTTATAGCAGGTTACTGTACAGTGATACCAGATTTTTCAACTGAAACGCCCGAAACGCTTTTAAGGGCGTGTGGTTAGGGGAATGTTTTATTGTGGTCTCGTCTGTCTACTGGTAAATGCTTTTATATTTCATTTGAACAGACCAGTATATGTCTTCATACGTGATCATATCTGCTGGAATTGTATGTTTTGTGGAGACTTCCATTGAAGTTACGTGTTTGGTTTTTTTTTTGTTGTTGTATGGGATTGAAAATGCAAATACTAAATGGGAAGTTGATTAGGATTCTGTTGTAGTTCATGTATTTCCAACAAAACTTTCAATACTGCTGTATTAGTGGTATTTTTACTGTTATTGGTGGAAAGAGGCGGTTGGTATTTTTAGGTTCCATTCAGCTTTCTGGTTGGCTTTGCCAATCTGACTTAAGCATACACTCTAGGTAAACCTGGGCCTTGAACCTGGTAGTGTTGCTGCTTGGAATCGCTGGCTCTTGAAATAGCTTTTGTTTAATTAAAGTGTTTTAGGTACCACGCTTCCAAATCTAGGCTAGCAAGAATTTTTCTTTTCTAGCTATTGTAGATGTTCATGTCAATAATGCGTTACAATGAACAATACACACTGCTACTTGTTTTGAAAACTTGTTTTCTC
>NW_009608507.1:7159-36767 GCF_000690535.1 Cariama cristata
ATTTGTCCTCAAAATTGAACATGGTGAAACTTTACTATAAAACTTGTGCTGCCTTCTTGAGCACTGATACAAAGCTCATTTTAGAAAACTGCAACTGGCTACTGTGGATTAAGTTAAATGGACTTTGCAACTTCAGAATAAACGTTGTTATCTGTTGTCTGAAATAGATGGTGTGGCCAGACTGACGGAACAGTGAAACCTAACCCAAATGAACCTAATTATGGCAGAGATAATAAATCAAAGTAGTGAATGACAGCACTGTTATGAAAATGGTCAGTGCTGAAGCTCAGCATTTGTATATGTAAGTCTAATCACTGAACTTGAGCATGTATAGTTTGGTTGTAGTTATGTACTACTGTAGCAAAAACACTGAATTTTTTCAGAAATTACGTTTAGAGGTACTTTATTCTAGTTCAGAACACTTGCTTTCATTGAAGTCTCTGAATATAGTCAGAACTCAAGAAACTACTGTTATATTTTAATTTATTGTTATACACTGATGTATTTAGTTGAATCACTTTGGTGTGAGTAGAACAGGAGGATGGCACAGGAAGTAGCTGGTACTTTGTCTCTCTATTTGGTATGTGTACGTATATGAAATAAATGTATTTTGAATGCAGGACTTCCTTCCCAGTCAGATATGGACCATCTGGTCTGGAACTGAGTATGGAGACAGTAGTCACTGTGTATTGTAGTCACTACTTTTCTCTTGCTTGGAGCTTGCTGTTTGAGGGGTGAATGCAGACGTGAAGGACCTACCCAGTTCAGTGATGTTCTGACCAAGAGAAAGCTGGAGAGATTGGTTCATCTTAGAAAGCTATCAGGGAATCCATGTCTAATCATGAGTAGAAAGAAGAGCAGATGAATGGCTCGAACACTTGAGTAGTAAGTTGTTGCTGATGAACTTAAGCAGAAGTTGAACCTAGTATTTCAGCTGCTTCTTCAGTGTTACATATTTTGGAGAGTAATTGAGAATGGGGTTTCATAGCATTTCAGTGGTCTTGGTGGTTTTTTAGCTACTGAGTGGAAATGCAGTAGTGGGTTTCAGATGAAGAAGACCAAAGCATCAAATACATAAAAGAAGTAAATTAAACAAATTTTGCACCCTAAAGGTCTTGTGCTGTCATCTCAAGGATTGTGGTAGTACCATGGTTCTTGTTTCGGCAGTAGGGTGTGATGAGTCCGGTACCCTATAGTTCAGTGATCAGCTCAGTTAACTGCATGATATATGAATTATTCTCAGAATTATTACTGCTGAACTTTACATCTGACCTTACAAGTAAGTTGTGAGGTGAAGAAGTCTGGACTGCCGGGTTCAGGGGCTTTGTTTTGTATTTTGGCAATATCTTCAGGTAGTCTTTTTGTAATGTTTGGAAGAAGAGTGCATCTCAGGCTTCTTGGTTTGGCATGAAGGCGACTTTAAAACCAAAGGGTATTCCTGTATATTTTTTATTTACTGTACCTTTCTTATTCACTGATAGAACAGTTCTGTGTTCCTATAATTGCCACTGTTTCCAACAGCAGCAAAATCCACAAATAGATGGCAGCAAGATAAACACAAAGGTTGCCTTGCAGGTTATGAATACTGTTGCTGTAGCTGTCTTGCTCTAAGCATATAATCAAGACAAAGGTTTTATAAGGAGAAGCAATATCTTTTATTAGATCAACTGCTGCAGTGGTGGGGAACAGGACACGGGCAAACTTTCCAACATTTAACTGCTGAGTTCCTGGGAAAGTTACTCAGTTCTTTGGAGACACCATGTGGAGATTCTGTACTGCGTGGATTGTTGCAGGCACGCTGCAGACACAGGTAAATGTTGCTGTGTGTTTTATTTTTTTATAGGTAGCTCAGTTTTGATATCTGACCTAGTAGCAACGTTTAGTATAATTCTTATTTCAAAGAATAAGGAATTAGGTGCTTGAAAACAGGTAAGCAGCTGTAGGATACTTTTTAAATTGCCATTTGTTTTTGCATTACTTGGCAGAGATGATGCCTGCATAAAGGAAGTGGAGGTTATGTTGCAGAGAAAAGTATCAAAAAGTAAAACTGTGAAAATACTTTTCAAATGTTACTGTTGCTATGTAAAGAGTGAAGGTGTATTTTTCCTTTAAAGAGTCTGACTCCTGGGAATCACCAGGGGAAAAAAAATGTGCTTGTTTGAGGAGCCCATCTGTTATTTTTGTGGGGACGTGGTCTTGGTCACTAGTGTGACTTGTGTATAGTAAATCTGTAAGATGCAGATAAAAGTGGATTGCATTGCAAGGGTTGCATCTTTAGGCATGACTAATGCTTAATAATACTTGGTAGTAGGATTTTATTTTTGCCCTGTCGAAGTCCCTAGTTAGTCATCACAGGATAGAAGAGTGTAGACTTAAGCCAGTTCTGAATACTCTGAATATCTTACCTTCAATTCATGTGTATCCTTTTCTTAGGGCAGATGGATGTAAAACAAGTAACCTCTCCTCTTGTGCTCCTCCCTGCCCCAGCAATAAAAAGAAAACCCTGTTCCCGATAGGCACTGCTAACCTCTGTGTGCTGCCTGTGTGCACAGGTGTTCGCTTGTTTAGGATTCCCAGGTTTTGATGCACAATCTTCACCTACAATGAGGTATCTGATTTTGGTCTGGTCCGTTCTGTGGCTCACCAGTTGTGAATAAAGAGGGAGAGAAGTGACTGTATGGTATGAGCAATCCTTAGCTGTTTTGAACTGGGAAGTGTTTGTAAGCTTTTTTGTTAATGTAAGCTTTATGTTATCTAGGCCTTATATAGTAAGACCTTCATAACTTTTCTCTTTAACTGCGGAGTAAATTGCACATATTGTAAGTGATATTAGGATGAAGACTGAGCTGTTAGTGTAACTCTTAGGAATGCTTTCGAGTTTGGTGATTTATACAGTGCCAATCTCCGTGTCCAACATCCATGTATTTGATATCTTACATTTTTTTCTTTCTGAATTGAACTGAGCTCCCTGTCTTCAGGTATGGCTGTAGTTGGGGTGGACGTAGGGAGTGGACTCACCCTGAAGCCCAGTCATTAGATGTTTTGGTTGTAACTCTTGGGGAGCTTACCATGGTCTTGTCTGGGAATGGGGAGGGTGTTTAAGAAAAAAACCCAAAGAAACAAAAAACTGAGAGAGGATTCTCCCCAATTCAGTGTTGCATATTTTCAAATAGCTTATGATCTATCAATGTATCAACCAGTTGAGTAATCATAATTTCCCTGTTCTTTGGGGAAGGGGGAGAAATTTTATGCAATTCATACTGTCTTACAAAAAAACTTTCTCTCCTGTGGAGAGAAACACAGTTTAGATGTATGCACATAGTTTAGCTTCAAAATTCGTAACAGATCTTAAATTTGAAGGCTTTTGGGTTGATGCTCGTTTTTATTTGTTTGTAAGACAAAACCAGCCCCTCAAACACACACACAACAAACAAAACAAAGCAAAACTATTGAGAAATAAAGCCATAGGGTTTTTTTATCCTAGAATTTGAGGGCTTTAATTTTTTTTTACATAGTATGACAAAAATCTCATATAAAATGATGAAAGTATTCCACACTTAAGAATGTAAATTTTATACATCTAAGAACTTTTTCTTGGACATTACTGTAGAATTAAAATGTTGCTGGCCATATGCACTGTAGCAATGATTGTCTCTCAGCAGCATCTCATGCTACAACCACATAAATGTACAGAATCATTTTAATGTAAAACTGAGTAAGTGTTGGACATGGCATCTTTGGTTAGATGAGTGACAGGGGTGATGTTTATGCTGTGGATGTTCTGTTTCTCAGGAAGACTGGAGTTAATTGTAGCTTGGCAAGTTAAAAAAAAAAAAGTTCCATATTGTTTTTCTGCAGTAGATTCCTGTTGCTATGCAACAAACAGGATGTCACTTAGTACAGGGTATATTAAATTTGTATTCCCGGCACATATCTCTGCACATTCATTTTATACTTAACCAGGAGGGTATGGTTCTGACTTCCTGTAGGACTGTAGTATGAAGTATATATTTGAGTTTCTATTCTGGTGCTTGCTGTAGCTGCGGTGACGTCAGCGTCCTTGCAGAGCCTGCCTTTGTTTTCGGAGGGACGGGACACCTGCGCGATGCAGTCCGGCTTCCAAACAGAAAAAAAGGGCTAGTGGTTATCTTCCTGGAGGTGGGGTGGTATTGCCAAGCAACATGTTAAGGCTTCAGAAGGGAGAAATTTTTGTATGGAAAAAAAAATCTTAGTCTATGAATTCTGAAAACCTTTAAATGTGATGCAGAGAAAGTTAATGCAGATGGCACTATATGAATCTTTGAAGCAAAAGATGCGGTTAATTTTTAACGAATAGAATTAACTTTGATATTTGAATATGTTGATACCTCACCTCCCTACCTCCCTACCATCCCGCTCCCCCCAGTGCTAAAACCAACCAGTCTCAGCATCCAAGCTCTTTACACTTGCTCTAGAGGGATTCTGGAATAAATGTTTAGGGCGTGTTTGGGAAAATTACCTTCTGTGGCTCTGGAACCAGTAATTAAGTAATGGACAAATGACAACATCTGGTAAGGCATTATGTTATAATCTAGTTAGACTTCTGTAGTGGAAAAGAAGGCAAAAATAATATTTGAAAGGTAGAAGGATGTTAATTTAATCTTTGCTTCAAAGGCTGTCATGCGATATAGATGACTGAAATACAGAAACTTGAAAGCTGCAGATTTGTAATACTGTGCTTTTAAGAATAGAACGCATACATTTTGTCTTATGTGCTATGACGTTTATCCTATATAATAATCCGTCTTATTTTAAGCAGTTCTCTGAATTTTGTTGTGGATTTTGAAAGCCAACTTATAAAATCTAAGCTGAAATTCAGTTAGATACTAAAATTAGCAGGTCAAATACTGTCACTTTTTCTGCTCTTGGAACTGAAATATGCCATTGTCTAACATCTCTTTAAATTGTCAGTCTGAAGCAAGTTTGTAAGTAGCTGGGTTTTTTAACATTGTTGTAAATTTACTTATGTGTGGCTTCCTGATAAAGCAGAGGTCAAAAGGAAGAGTCAAAATAGACTTAGGAAAGATTTGAAACATTTCTCAATACTGTTCACTGGCTCATTTTGCCAAGGGGGTGCCTCTGATATATAAAGCATCAGTAAAGGAGCAAGTGGCCTTTAATAGTACCGTTTTCTTTCTTATAGTCTGCTGCTGAATTCAGAGCTCAATGCCAGAGCGTTGCATGCCTGTTCTCAAGCAGACCCAATAAAACCCGTTTCTTTGTATACACAAAGAGAACCTGATGCAACCTAAAAAAATTCTTATGGCATTCTACTTTGGTGAGATCAAACCTGAGCTCTCTTACAGAGAAATTATTTAAAGACATGGATGGGGATGCTTGGAGGCCTTCTGCTTTCTGTTTTGGGAAGATGAATCTTTGCTTCTGTTGCAGAACTGTTTGGTGAGAAAGAGAATACTGCCTGTGGCTTTCAATGCTCTGATGTCTTGTTTTAATGGTATCTTTTGACACAGGAAACAGTAGGAATTTGTTGAACTGCCTCCCCTTCTTGAGGAGGGGGGCAGAATGTAATTTAATTGTAAAGCTAACAGTTTTATCTGTAACTTTAATGAAATGAACTTACTTTAATGTGTAGAATGGAGAGGTTCTAGAATATGCACAGGAAAGTGGGCAGTTGAGTTGTAAGTTATAAGTAGTGTGTTGGTAGGCTACTTACGTAAATCTTAAGGGAACTCAAAGTAGGAAATGAATGTTCTAAAAATGCTGTGGCTGTAGGACAAAAAGCATGTAAAAGTGAAATGCTTTAAAATACTAATCTATTTATTTTTATCTTCAGGTGTCTAAACTACCCCTCCACTTTTTTCTAATCGGACCCTAAATCCAACTGTAATGTTACATGAGTAATCTCTTAATTTCTGTTATCATGTAGCCCACCCTCTCCTTTTTCCTCCAAGTCTGGTAACAGCTCTGATTTGCTGACAGCATCCAGGGATAAAGAAAATCTCCACAGAAATTTTCCAAGTATGACTTTGAGATGGAGAGACAAATGATTTGAAAGCAAAAATTAACAGCTAAGAAGAAACACTGTTCCAAATATATTTTTCTTTTTGATCCCTCCAATTTTTAATTTTTTTTTTTTTTTTTTTTTTACTTGGAGGGATTTGTACTGTTGTGCTTCGTAGTATGATGGAGTAGCAATCGAAAATGAGCAATAAGACCCAGCAGGTAAAGCAACAGTCCATTTTCATGTTAATGGTTGCCAGATGAAAGTAATCAGTGTATGGGCAGTGTATACTACCTTGAATTTTTTTTTTTTTAAGCTAAGGTGCTATACTGCTATAAATAGGGCTATTACAAAATAGTTAGGTTTTCATATCCATCATCTTTCCCCCAAAATTGAAATTAAATTGGGGCAAATCCTGTAGATTTGATACAAGTAGTCCAAAGTTCTGTTTGACTATTGAGAAGAAATATATACATTCTTTATGGATGTGTGCTCAGTCACACTAGCCTGCCAGCTCTTGGTCATTAACTTGTACTTGTATGCGTACATTATATGCAGAATTCTATGGAAAAAAAAAAAAAAGTTGATGCATATGAATGAAAAGAATGAAAATATGCTATTTTACCTCCCCAACAATGGAGGCTGGAATCTGGTTTGCAGAAAGAGTTGGATTGTGGTTTGAAGGCTGCTTTTTTGTTTTAGGTTGTCTTTCTCTGTTGCAGAGGTTGGAAAATGTCTAATGAATGAGGTAGGGAACTGCTTGAAGAGAAGATAATTTCATGGTCTCGGCTCAGTGTTTTCCACAAGAACTGACTGCTTTTTATTATTCAAAGAGTTTCTGTCCTTTGGTGCTGCTTGAGTTGTTCAGAGTTGTCAGGGGTGTTCATCAGCTATTTTCTTACTGACTAACTTAAGACTATGGGCCTGATCTGTCAAAACGTTAAATTATTCGGTATATACCTTAATTCTTCAAAGCACAGAGAACATTATATGGCCACTGAAGACAAAGGGCCCTAGATCATCTTGGATTAAATAATCAACATCAGAGGACTTGGTACACCAGTTATTGTGCCTCAGCTGTCCAGTGGAGGAAACGACTTCCCATCTGTTTCTCCTTTAATTTCCAACTTTTGCTAATTTCTTAAAATAAGCGTGTTCAAGTTTGAAGCTCTCAAATGCTATATTTTATGACACTGTGCTTAAACCGTGAATAACTTCTGAATATGGTATTCAGAACAAGTTTTGATTAATGTGCAAAAAAATGTCACTACACATTAAATATATTTAAATTGAAGTCATTGTCCCCCTGTACTCGGCACTAGTGAGGCCGCACCTCGAGTGCTGTGTCCAGTTTTGGGCCCCTTGCCACAAGAAAGACCTTCAGGTGCTGGAGCGAGTCCAGAGAAGGGCAACGAAGGTGGTGAAGGGTCTGGAGCACAAGTCTGATGGGGAGCGGCTGAGGGAGCTGGGGGTGATTAGTCCGGAGAAGAGGAGGCTGAGGGGAGACCTTATCCCTCTCTACAATGACCTGAAAGGAGGGTGTAGCCAGGTGGGGGTTGGTGTCTTCTCCCAAGTAACCAGTGATGGGACAAGAGGGCATGGTCTGAAACTGCGCCAGGGGAAGTTCAGGCTAGAAATGAGGAGGCCTTACTTCACAGAAAGGGTCGTTAGGCATTGGAATGGGCTGCCCAGGGAGGTGGTGGAGTCCCCATCCCTGGAGGTGTTTAAGAAAAGACTGGAGGTGGCACTTAGTGCCATGGTCTAGGTGACATGAGGGTGTTAGGGCAAAGTTGGACTCGATGATCCCAGAGGTCTCTTCCAACCAAACTGATTCTGTGAAATAATGAAGAAACCTACTAGCTGTTCATTTACTCCTCAATCTGTCATAAGTCAGAGGTAGTCTGAGAAGAAAGATGGCAGGGGTGAGAGGAATAAGTATATAACTAAGATTTTTAATAGTTTTACGACCATAAGTCACTCATTCTTCATATGTAAGCAACCAGAACTTCTAGTCATTCTTAACTCTTGTGCTTTTTTTTTAACTCTGAAGGTTATTTTTTTTAACCATATTACAATGTAATTTCTAATGTTCTTTAAAAATTGAAATAAGCAGCCAAATGTAATGTTCATGATATTCAAAATATGTATAGATTTGGAACAGCTGGACTCTCAACTGCGTGTGCTACCTAAAATCAGTGTAACCGTTGGTAGTTCTTGTCCTGCTGGTAGAGCATGCACGTGGAGGAAACTGAAACTGTGATTACAACAGTGTGTGCTTACCAAAGAGGAACACTCTAACTCCAGGAATCTATGTTCTGCTCGTGCTGTGCTTAATCAGAGTTGCTAACTTCAACTAAAGAAAGATCCATCAATATTCATCCGTCAGTTTTTATGATAGAACTAGGAAGATCCTTGATGCTTAGCTCATTGTTCTAGTGCTTTGTGTGGGTTAGACCATGTGGCTTGTTCTCAAGATGTTTTGAATTGGTCTATGTTGGTCTCTCCTTTACCGTATAACTAAAGGGCAAGTGATGTTCACCTGTCGTATATAAAGGGACAATCCACTTGGGTGACTCGTTTTAGATTAATTGCCCTCGGAGATGCAACTGCTGCATAATAAATAATGGAACGGGTCACTTTTCTATGTGTTTTGGCTACATGGCAGATGCAGGCCTGGGTGTTAAGGAGGGAGGTGTTATAGTACCCTCTGAGTAGCAAGGAACAGCTTTTCAAAATAACTGTACGTGCTCTCTGGCGATATCTTGGGAGGCTCTGGAGAAAAAATGATGCCAGGGAGCAGCAGTCTGAGCAGATAGACCAGAGTCTGCAAGAAAAATCTGTAGACTGCAGTTTGAGCACCTCTGTTAATTGTATCTTTAATCTGAGATGGTATTGTCTCTGTCAGGAAACTTACTCCCATTCTGAATTATCTTTGGAGTTTTTGTCTCACTACACGATTTAAGTCTTTCTGTAGATTAAGGCTTCCATACTAACTGTGGACAGTAGAGAACAGTTTATTCTCCTCTTTGAAGCTACCTCTAGTGTGTGTGAGGATTTATGTTTCTTCTAAGTCTTTTCAAGATTAAAATCACCAATTTCATTAATCTTTCATTGTAGGCTGTTTTTTAGACCACCTGCCAGTTGTTACTCTCCCCTAGGTCTACGTCATTTGGAAGCCAAGGCTGATTGTTGTCTAGTCTGTTGTGTACTGATTTACTTCTGTTCACTGGAATATATCTAAATGTAGACCTGAACTTTTTTTTTTCCTCCAGTCACTTTTCCAGTATGCCAGTATTATTCAGAATTCTTACCCTGTCCTTTCTGCTTGCGTCTTCTTCTGGGCTTCTGTCCTTGCTGGTGTAAGCAAGCATACTCTTCCATCTCTTTATGGTTCTGCTGCAGCACAGGCATTGCAAAACTGCACTTGATATATTTTCTCTGAGTGTAGCATCGATAGCTTCTATCTGCATATGGTTCTCAAAACTCCTTTCTGCTTTCCTTACTGTAATTTTTGTGTATATCTTTCTTATGAAAATGCCTTGTAAATTCTGTCAAGGATCAAGTCATACATTGCATCTGCTACTTCTCTACAATGATTAGCGTAGGACTCCAGAAGACCTAGAGGGAATTATACCTATTTGACATTATTAGTTCTTAAGTAATGTTGAAGATGTATTTCTTATCTATTAGCGGGTTTTTACTAATAGGTTGTGCTGCTGTTTGTCTCAGGATTCAAGTTAAATATGGGATCTTTATAAACCTGACAGCTTGCTTCCTTGCCCGTTCAGAACCTCGCATCTGCTCTCAGATAACCACTGGGCCACAGGCTTCTGCAGATCCAACTGATGTCCCTCCATGGTCTGAGGTTCTGAACACTAGCTGAAAATAGTGATAGTAATTTCAGGGAAAATTTTGCTGAGTCTCTCCTCAGCTTGGACTGGAATCTGTTCGGTGTAAGCCCAACAACTGCAGTCTTCTGAAAACTGAGGCTTGTAGCTATGACATTCAGAGTTTTCTCATGGGGAGAGAATCCATAGTAAATGCAGACACAAAGTATACAAAAAAGTCATCTGTCATGGTTGAAACTTGCAAATTTTTACACAGTTGAGAACATGAGCTTTGTAAAAATCAGCATGCAGCAATCTGTTCCTAGCATCACTAATAGTATCACAGAGAAAAGGCTAAGGCGTAAAGAGTGAGAATGGTATGAGAGTCCCTGTTCAAGGTGTCATGTCAAGAAGGATTATCCTCTTGGGATCCAGGTAGGGTGTAACAGTTCATGGGGTAAGGTGTTGGGCTGCAGCCTACTAATGATAACCTAAAAGACAGGAGGATGTTAGCTTTGCAGGAGTAACCCTCTTTTTTACCATAAACTCTTGTCTTGCTATAGTTAGACAACTGCAGTATGCTTTAGCTTTTGTTCCCTTACCCGTGGTGCCTGTGTATCACAGGCACCTGATTAAAATCCTTTCGGTTTGACCCACGCTGTTATTTGCTGCAGTGGATTGTAGCTGAGTTCTGTACTGAATCTAAAATGCTTGAACTTGCTCTGGCTTTCAGGAGAAACTCCAGGTTTTCATCAGAATGAGGTATATTGTCGTTACAGGAATCTACATAGTTTAGAAACCTTCAAGAAATCTAGTGCATTAGAGTATTTTGTGACATAGTAAGTATGTTCTTCTCCTACAGTACAAAGTAATTGTTTTTAGAGCACAATGTTTTACATGAAAATAAATCTCCGATTGAAGCTGTTTTGTTTTGTACCATGAGAGTTAATTTCACTGAGATGTAATTAGCAGTGGTCACAGCTTCTGCACCTAGCAGAAATGCTACCTGGAAAGATAGGTGGTTTGCCTTCTTTGTACACGGCTTGTTTGTGTTTCATAGCAGCCTGAAAGTGTTGGAAATGCTGCTACACAGTGTCATCAAATACTAATTTGCCGTGTAGCTAGTTGGTACCCTTAGAGGATAAGCTCTTAAACTGGTAATCATGGATTACTTGGTTCTAGAAACCAGCTGAATTTTCATTAAAAAATGTTAGTATGACAACTTCTGTCTGCAAAATGACTCAAAAACGTGGAAACCTTTTCATTTTGCTTTCCTTTTGTGTTGCAACAAGCTACTATATGTAGTTATGGTCTTTTCATGGAGTTCCTTTAATCTACTGTACACTGCTGAGTATCTTTAGGTTTAAGTGAGTAACTTCATGCTGCTTATCTCCCTATCAGATGTTAGGCTTAAAATGTTTCATAGGTAATACAGAAGAACAGATCAGAAGGGGAATGGGAGTGGGGAGAGTGTCCAGGCTTTTTATCCAGCTCTAGCGAATGCACGTACAGAAAGAATTTAACTTACTGTACTAAGTAAAATCCAGAGGTGTGAGATAAGTGGCCATTTTTCTTAGCAGTAGCATCCCGTTCCTTTCAAAAAAGGAGTGCTGCTTTTCACTGACACCTGTACGTCTTAACTAGCAGGGCCAGCAAAGGCACAAATGAAAATCTGAAAGAGATACTTGCATTTTAGACCTCTCTCAGTGGAGTTCTGAATGAGACCAATGCTTTCTCTGTTCACTTGGCAGTCAGTGTCTTTCTGTTAGCGGAACCTGCCAAGTGTGTTTTCCAGATGATTGCTGTAGGGTTACAGGTACCTGGAGGTGGGACGATCAGGAGAACATCCACAAGGCCATCGTTACAGCTTGGGTTTGTAACCCAGAGGTTGTAGGGCTGCTACCAGCAAATTTCATAGGGTAAAGAGGAGTTGGTTGGTAGTGGAGTTTTCAAACTTGTGTTAATGCGTATAGCCATTCTCCTGGGTTTCTGTGTCTTACCTCAATCACTTAGCTCAGTTCAGGGTTTTGGAACTTAATTATGCTTGATCAAAATAAATGCTGTTTATGAAGCTTACCTGATCTGCGCTTTGACTAAACTTCAGTAAATGCTGATGAGTCATGTCTAGCACTTGCTAAAATTGTAGTTTGTTACCAACTTTGTGGAAATTAGAAGCAGAATAATATTTTTGTCTAAAACTGTATATCTGCTTTTTTGCTGTTATTCTTGTCTTAAAAATGTTGAAGTTAATTGAATATTATTATTGAACACTTATTTTTTGTAATGCCAATTAAAACTATTTTAAAAATGCTGTTTTATTCTTATAAAGATCTGTAATTTTTTTTTCCTCTGGGGTTAAGTGGACAAACTTCAGCTGAACTATCAATTCTAAATTTAGTTTGCATTTTTTAAATTTTTTGATACGTCTTGTTTGCAAAACAAGTTCTTGTCTAAAATGGGAGCTTTTGTTTCCTAGCCTTAGAATGTCTTGATCTACAGTTTGAGCAAGGCTTGGTCAGCCCAAACCACTTTAAAATCTATTTGCTTAAGATCATCTTGAGAGGTTATAATTTAAAAAGCTATTTTAAAAAATGGCTGTAGGCTACAGAAGACTTCCCCCAGTATTCCCCCAGTTTGGGAAGAACTTCAGTGACAGCCTGTGTACTCCATGTGACCATGGTGAAAAATGCTGGGATTATTTGCAGCTCTATTTGATCCGTGGAATGCACCGCATCTATTGTTAGCTCTTCAGCTGAAGCAAGAGCAGGAGTTGTTTTTCTGTTTTGACATTGTCTAGCCAGACCTGCTGCACTGCTGTATCGGTCTTGAGTAGTTAAAGGTGATAGCATTGGCAGACTTCCCATCCTTTTAGTAGCTGTGGGGAAGCTGAGATGTAGGAGATCATAACTTATGTGGTTGGTTTTGCCTTTGAATTCTTAAGAAGACTGCAGGCAGTGTATCTCTAGGAGCCTATAAAATTCACTGTGTTCAGCTTTCCTGTTCAGTTTAGAGTTTCTTGGAAGTATAAGCGCTCTTCCTGGATAATTCCTTACCACAGAGATTAAACACTGTGTGTTTGTGTCTGTGTGATAGTAATGAGGACAACGTTGTTCACATCTAGCCTGTAAGTACAACAGCATCACTAACTCATATATGCGTGCTTCTTTGCTGTTGCCTGTTGCAGAAGACCTCATCATCTCTCTCTTTTTTTTTTTTTTTCTTCAGAGTAAAATTTGGATACAGAATTCTTCAGTTTCAGCATGGATTGCACAGATCTGTTCATTGTCTCAAATTCAGTCTCAGTCTGCATTGTACTTCAGCATATTGTCTTTTTAAATTTTTTACATCTGATAACAAGCTATTAGAGAGGCATGTAGCAATGCTTTTCTGATATTGCCCGATGACTAGAGAACGAGGCTTTTAGGAGCTTGATTTAGGTTGATTGGTTTGTTACGAAATACTAGATAAGAATATATCAGAAGTACTGTAGCAATACATTACCTGTGAAATCACGCAAATAGGTTTGAAAGCTGTTATATCTAAAATTAACGTCAGATCAAAAAAAGAAAGCTTGCAAAGGTTTCCCCAGTGTTGATCTCTGGGCAGCGTGGCTGTTTATATAAACTGGGACTTCCTTCTGACTACTTAAAACAATAGAAAATGACTCTTAATCTAAAAGACTTTGCTTCTTATCTTAGATTTAACTCCCTTGATAACAAAACAAAGAAAACAGGATGTATAATTTAAACAAGACAAATGTCAGAGGTCTAGGATTCCCTGGCCATGGAAGGAGTGAGGTTTTGTGTGAACTAGAGAGATTTCAAGGTTAGAGTAGCATTAAAAATGAGAGAAGTGCCCTGTTGGGGCAGAGCAATGGTCAGTCTAGTCCCACGCTCTGTCCTGGAGAGTAGCAATTAAGAGAAGCTGCTTGGAAGAAACTACCTGCAGCCATTTAGTGATCCCTTTTTTTCCCCGTCTGCTGGCACCCTGGAATCCATTGTCTATTTTGAAAGGTTTCGGAACATGCCTGTTGATTCCTTTTATTTATTTTTTTTTTTTTAAGAACCTGTTATCCCTTTTTAGCTTGCTGATTTTATCTGCCTCTAAAGTCCAGAAATTCACTGTCTTTGTATGTAACTTTTTAACCTTCAGGGTGATAGGGATTGACGTCAAGTCAAATCAAAAGTTGAAATTTGGCAATTGGCTTCTCTTTTCTCCCCTCTTTGTGAGTTCTGCTTCTGTTAAGCAGTCTGGTTTATGGTATGTAGTACAGTATAGTGAATGTATTTCTTTGCAAGTGAAATGAAAAGCAGGAGCAATCGTGTTGCTCATGCTACTGTAAGGCCAAAAGGGCATCGCTAACTTTCCTCAGCGTGGATTAAGTGGATCTGTAGATGTAGTAGTTTAGACTATCCAAATAGCACCTTCCAGTTCGTTCCTTTTAGCAGATAAAGGTCTGCAGTAGTAAGGAAAGATATTTCTAAACATTTTGACAATTTTTTGACAGGTTACTTCAGTGATCGCTCTAGCAGTTTGTAATATTTTTATGAAAGTGTTTCTATAAAAGTGTTCTTTGTGTATGTAGCACAGAGGCAGTACAAGTTGCGTAACTTTTATGGCTGGAGGGAAGAGCTTGAAACTTGTACAGCTCCTGTGTGTGATTTCCACTGAGCAAGAACAGGGCTTCCTTGCAGCTATTGCTTCAGGTCACTGTCCTGCTGCTGCTCCTTTGTTACTCATAGTACAGGTCAGCATAGTTTTGCTTGTTTTTCCTTCTTTCTGTCTTCTTTTTTTTTTTTTTTAAACTGTACCTAGGTAGCTGTGTTTAGAACAAAACACAGAAAACGGAAGTAGAAATCCTGTGACGAAGGAGTAATAAATGTGCAAGCTTAGTACCTGTAACGCAGAAATACTAGTACTAAGTCTTCTTAAACTTTAAGTTCACAGAACCCTTGTATGTCAGGAGAAAAATTCAGTAGATTTTTATGGTGTAGTAGTATCGGTCGACTCTCCCACATTCCTTTCCTCTCTCTCCTTGGTATGAGAGTTGTAAAACCAAACCGGAGAAAACACGGTGACCTCAGAAGATAGTTATGGTGGCAGCACTGTGTATAGCGTGGCTTTGATAGAAGTGTTTTACTTGACACTTGAGGTTTTCAGTGTAAGTATTTTATTGTCTGGAAGAGACGCCACCATCTATAATATCGCAGTTAAAGCCTAGTAAAGTGCTTGAAATTACTCCTCTTGAGTTGTATGCTGCTGATTATGTTCTTGTTGCATATGTTTGTGGGTTGGCATAGTTTGTATATCATGAATGTTAGATTACTCTGGGAGTTCTAACAAATTTCTGGATGTTTTAAGTCTTAATCTGACACTAGTGAAGGCTTTGAGCTTGATTTCTCTCATATCCTCTGTTGCCATGAACAGGAGTAGTACTTCAGTGATGGAAGGTGGCAATTTTCTGGGCTTTGGGTATTGAAGGGGTTAACAGTTGAATGTTGAAGTACAGGCAACAAACTGATTAATAACTCTTTCAGGTTTCTTCTGGGGAATCTGAAATGCTGTTTAAAAAAGTTCCCACCTAGTGTACACACAGAATGTATATTTACTTACAGCAAATTTTTTTTTTGTCTGACAGTTGCTGGCTGTAAAGAATGAAGGTAGCTGTTTATAAGAAAACGTAGTTGTGTTCTAATTCATTCAAAATTCAATTAAGTTTCCATGTCAGGACCAAAAGCTGTCTTTATTTACACTTGTAAAGCTCCTGTTGAAAGAAGCGGAGGTTATGTAATTTAAATTTAGGCCAAACTAGGTTCTTCTGGATGTTTTGGAAGAGTGAATGATGCAGAAAAGGCCTTACTTGTTTTGTATGTTAGAATTACGAAGGAGTAGCGCCTAGAGAAAATATATGCTGACCACAATGAGATACCTTTATAAATAACGTACGTAGAACTCCATTTTAAGGTGGATAACCTTTTTAATACATAAAAACTCTGCCTTTTGTTTCCTTTAAACTGTTGTGAACTTAAAGAATTATCTTTTGGATGCAGTTAAGACACCAAACTTTGTATTTAACTATTTTGTTTCTCTGCCGTACTTTTGCAGACACATAGGTGCAAAAATTAGAGTGTACTTAGGTAACTTCTTTTCATGTGCTTTTTTTTGTCCTGGGAAATCGAACTTCTTAGCTGAAAAGATGTTCGAGGTTTGGGGTGTGGTTTTGTTGTTGTGTGTTTGTTTTTTGTTGTTTTTTTTTTTTTTAAATAAATGAATGTGCTATGAATGTGTGTTTTTTTCCCCCGATAATTGTTTTCATAGACATCTATAATACCATAACCTAAAGTACAGAAAATACTGCAATAAATCGGAATTTCTGCTAAAATTGTAGTGACAACAAATTGGTAGTGAAATTCTGTTTGTAGCACCTTGCTATTATAATTGAATCATTTGGTTTGAGTTTTATCACTGGAGTACCCAAAACTGAATATTGATGAAGGGTGGACATGATTCTGGCTGTCATCGCCCCATAAAACTTGCAGAGAACAGCATTTCTTGGCTGTTGTGATTCCACATTTGTGTAGAGAAAACAAGCTGAACAGAAAGTGTTAAGCAAGAAGAAATATTTTTTCCAATAAAAATGATGGGATTGTTAGTTAAGTATAGAGATTTCAGGTGAATTAAATCTAGGCTACATCAGGTAAACTAAATCTAGACTACAGTACTAATCATTACAGTACCTGTTAATTTAATGCTGACTTTCTCTTCAGAGAAAGTGCTGGTGTATTTGAAATTCTCATTTGTAAGCATTCTTAGGTGTTAGCAGGCTTCTTGTCAACTGGAGAAAGGGGTCTGGAGGGAGCTTTCAGTCACGAGTCCTGCTGCTCCCAGCCTGCGCAGCCTCGCTGGTAGGAAAAGTTTTAGTGGATTCTGCAATAACTCATGGTTTAAGTAGATACCACTTAAAACTATACAAAATGTGATACAATCATAGAAGTCAATGCTTTGGCTTCTGATCATTAAGAAACTTCAGAGACATCAGAAACTGAGTGCAACTCTTTAAGGTATAGGACTTTCCATAAAGTTATTTTAAACAGCCTCAGAATCAAGAATGTGGGGCTTTGTAAGGCAGTTTTTTTCCTGCCAAGTTTGTATGGTTTTTGAGACTGGAGACAGCTTGAGAATAGTAAGCGATGTTATGATATCAAAAAGTATTTGAAGTACTTACAAAAGTTTGGGGAGAGAGAATTTTCCTTATTTCTTTAATTTAAAGATAGGTTTTTCCATTACAGCTATGGTCATGCAAACTTGGACAATGTATTCGCTGATTCAGAGCTAAAAACTGGTACGTGAAAAATGAGGACCTGTTGTCTTTCAGAGTGCACTTTGAGTCAAATGACCTGCACAGAGCAGGAATTTGAGGAGGCGTTCTGCAAACAGACCTTGTGTACCTTCTGACAGGTTTTTTTAATTCAGTTTGTTAAAAATGTAACCTCTCTATATGTGCTGCAGTCAAAACTTTCAAAACCAAATTTGCTGTATGTATCTTGATGACTGCAAATATTGCTGATACATGCAAGTTTTAAGTCTAAGTTTCTATTAACCAGTACTTCTAAAAATGTGACTCTGTATACAAAAGGGCATGGATAGCACCAACCTGATTCTGGGACAAAGAACCTCCATGCGAACTTCGCTACACAATTTTATTTTCTGTTTTCTTGCAGATAGATTCAGACCAATCTATTACAAAAAGCAGAAGAAAAGGTTCTGCATTTTCTTTTCATCCTTTATAAGTATTTATACACCTCGCATGAAAGGTCATTCACAGTAGCTGGAGCTTTGGAGAACAAACAGCAGGTTTCAGAACCAACGCCAAATCCCACAAACCCAAAATGCTCAAACTTTTTTTAGGAAGAGTGAGTTGATATTTGTTCAACCTTCAGTGGTCAGTTGTTTGAATCTAATTATCAGAGTTGTCCCAAGGTGTTAGAATATATCTAAATACTGTAGAATTAGAGAGGAGAACTGATGCCTGGTTTCTCAGGGACATTGGTAAGATTGATTCCTCAAGCATTTGTTGTTACTGCTATGGCAGTAGCAGCAGCTAGAGCATTAACATCTGAAGTTTAACTAAAGTTAAATTGGACTTAAATATGGACTGCAGCATCTGAGAAGCTCATGCAGGTATGCTTCTGCAGCTGTGCCATTGAGATGGTGTAACCTCTGGTAAGATGGTGAACAGGTATGGAATTGTCAGGCACCTGCAGGTGTTTTTGCTGGCTTACATCCTTGGGTTTCTGGAACAACTCAAATCAACAGAGTGTGTTGGTAGCAAAGTTGACAGTGCGCTATATGTGAAGAGAAGCTGTATGTGCTCAGGAATTTTGGAACCGTCTGTACCCCAGAACTTTTAAAAGCAGCAGATAAAGATCCAGGCTGTTTGAGGGAAAAACTTTCATTTTCTTATCAGCTGGAACAAATGCTGTTTGAGTAACCACAGTGGAATGAGTTTCACCAGGCACCTTTATAGTCTGAAACAACTGAAACTTAAGTAGAGTAATACTTAAAACAAAATTATCAATTTTACTGTATTAAAAAATTGTTGGGAACTGCAACTACGAGTCTATTCCTGGACTGTTTAGGGATTGGTTGTTTCATGTTAAGGAAAATTACTGCTAAAGGCTAATGAGTTCTAGAAATTATAAAGACAGATAACACTTGATGTTTATTTTTCATCCTCACTCTTCTCCTTTCCTAATCTCCCATTGTTTGTGAGAGCCATCTGTAAGGATATGTTTTAGTGCCACATGGAGTATCTCCTGGTCCACAGAACAGTGATGTAAATGCCTCCTATGAAGTTAAAGGAAGGGTTTCTGTTTTGTTTCTTCCCCCAAAGAAGTTATTTCTTCATGTGCTACCATATGTATTTGAAACTTGGAGTGAGAACATTAGTCTGTCATAACTTGTCTGAAATCTTTAGGACGAATGCTGCTTTTTGACCTTGAAAACACACAATTTAGTCTCTCCGTCAGCATCTGGAAAACACTTAGGTAGGATCATTATTATGCAAGTATGGCCCTCCTTTTTTGGGAGAGAGGGGTTGTTTGTTTATTTGTGAGCCGCCCTTAAAGTCTTTGGTGTGCCTTGTGGAAGTTATGTGTCTAAGGAGGCAGAACATTCTCCTTTAACCCTAAAGAGCCCATTCTGTAATTTGTTATCCTGGGACTCAGAATTCATCAGGTGCCAACTTATAATTTACCAGGAACATTTCTAGACACAACTGCATTTTGAAGGACTGTTTATCCTGGGCAGATAAGACAAATAAAAATCAATTGGAGAAGGGTGAGAAAAACCAGTAAGAACGCTTCTAAGGAGATAAAACTGTGTCTCACTTGTGTTGATGAGGTACTCTGAATTCAGTGTGTGTTTTTTTGAGAAGACTCTTTTCCATTTCCTGAACTACTAATGTAAGTGCTATTGTTTAGATCCCTGTTCAATTGATTTATTATATAAACTTTGTTTCTCAAATGTTAAAGGAAGTTGGGATGTTTTGGGCATCTAGGTTTTTTACTGCCCAAGATACCGAGGGCTGTGATGCAGAGGCTCCAATAACACAGCACGGTGTTTTGAGCCACCAGCTGGTGCTGTAATTGCAAATTAGTTGAGCTGTAGCTTCAGATCCTAATAAAGTTATGCATGCTTCTTGCGTGTTTCTCAGACGTGGGACCAGAGCCATGGTCTGGGAACATCTGAGCCAAATTCATTTGGCTGATTGATTCTTACTCCCTACTTTCCGAAACAGCAGCCTGCTGATCTGAAAACGGTAAAACCAGCACCTACTGAGCGCTACAGTACACTTAGTAACTCTGCTGGACCTTGACCTTACTTTGCATAGAGCCAGCGTCAGTCTCCTCCATGGCAGGGTTCATCCACAGCAGATACCTATAGTTCCCAAATGACCACTGGCAGTTACAACTTCTTTTTTCCTCCATGTGGACTATTTCATGACAAGCTACTCATTAATAGATTTGTCACAGAAAAAGTTGTAAAGTGCTAAATCTTACATTCCACAGGTATGGGAATCTAGGTTTTTATGAGCATGTTTCTCATACTTTGGGGTAGATTTTCCTCTCAACAGGAAGTTCTTGCTCTTGGCAGTAATGATACCATTGGAATTGTTTTGGCTAAGCCAGTGTTAACATCTCTAGACCTTACAGTATGAGTGCTGGTTACTTAATACAGGTGAAGAAACTCTGGTTTTTATACAATTTTTTTTTAAAAAACTTTCTATAAAGGTGTTCCCTATTGGCTTATGCTGCTATATAAGACTGAGTGTGCTCCATAAACTGAACGTCTTTACCCGATGCAACAATAGTTCTGGGTAGTTCAGGATGCTGCTTCACCCCTTTGAAGGCTTTTCTAACTGTTTCTTTAGCTGATGAGGTGAAGGAAACACTGGTGCTCATGGTGGGTCCCGCTGTATGTGGTGTTTTGTGAGGAATTGTGAATAGTATTTGGACCATGCCCAGACTTTTCCAGTTGCTTTGAATGCTTACTTAAAATGTGTTGACTACTTTCCTTTTCTGACCATTGTTAAGCAGGAAGAGGTAAGACTGCATGCTGGTGCTTGTTACTGTATTTTTTCATTTGGATATTTTCATTAAAGTGACTATGAAAGTTTTGGGCATTTTGTGTTGGTTTAGGGGTTTTTTTGAGACTTCTTGCTCCTGTGAACATCTCTGTGTGCATCTATTTAACAGATATTAGTTGTTAAAGTGACTATCAAAGTTTTGGGCGTTTTGTGTTGGTTTAGGGGTTTTTTTTGAGACTTCTTGCTCCTGTGAACATCTCTATGTGCATCTATTTAACAGATATTAGTTGTTAAGGAACACTGCTTGATGTCCGTGTGCATCTATTTAACAGACGTTAGTTGTTAAGGAACACTGCTTGATGTCCCTGCTAGTGAAGGGAGCTGTGTTTGCATATCTAGATTTAAATAAACTTTGTGTCCTGCTTTGAGTGCAGATGATGGTGTTAGTCTGTACCGTAAGGAAAACAGCTACTGACATTCAAACTACTGTTTTTAACAAGGCCTGGATTTCATTAGCCTGCCTAGGTCACTGGCAGCCTTTGATTGCTGGAATAAAAGCTGAAGTAACTGGTTTCTAAACCAAACCAGAACTTTGGATTATTCGGTGGATTGTGCTGATGGGGTAGCTAGCCAGTTTGCTGGGGCTTCTTTTCTCCTCTGGTCTGAAACAGCCTTTCTGTAGCTTTCTGCTTTGTTCGCTGATTGCTGGCAATCAGAGCCTTGAGTCCCCCCTGCTTGTTTTTGCTTCATGTGAGTCCGTTTGTCCTAATTTTAATTTCGTAAAAGACTGTAAAGTACTTCTGAAGCAACTTGTGTGAGGGTGCAGAAGCTGAAGAGCTGCATGGAGTATAAACGTGTGAAGTAGCATGTGCTTCTAGTAGTTTATGCTTATATTATCCTCACTGGTATGCTGGTGGATGGATTCAGAAGTAGTGTGCAGTTTGACAAAATGTGATTAGTCTGCACTTATTGGTACACGTAGTGTCTGGGAAACCCTGATGTAAGTCTTGAAAGGCTTTATCTCAGCAGTCTTGCTTGATAGCCTTTGGGAGAGTTTTTTCCAAAACAAATGACTCAGAGCCCTTACGTACTTCATAGATGCAGTGAATGCTGTTCTTTGTATATAGGAGGAGGGAGAACAAGCAGTTTACCTTTTTGCTTTTAAAGGTAATGATGAATTTTAAAAATGAAACAAAAAACCCACAATGAGTATGCTGCTGTAGGGGACAGAAAAGTCATAATGGAAAAAAGTTTAAAGTATGTAATTTTCTGAAGTCTATAATAAAGTTGTTCGTGTTTTCTGGAATATTACCTTTTCATTTTATGCATGCAGAAGTGTAAAATAAGTTCTGTTGATTTTGTTGTTACATTAACCAAATTTTATTGTTACATTTCATCACATGCTTTTTAAAAAGTGGATTTGGACAATTGAATATGCATACATGAAAGATGGATTATACTATATCAAGGACCAGCTAACTGAATTATGGTTGTAGCATATGCCCACATATGGCATAAAACTGATAATAAAACTTCTCTTTTCTCTGTGTCTCCCCACAAAATATATATTTAAGGTTGATAGTGCAGTCTACCTGTTTTTGTTTGCTTACCTTAAGTTTGCAGCTGATCACATAATGTATTCCAGAATATGAGTACTTAGCTAGTCTGAAAATGCAGTATTGTGTTAAGCTCCTTGTCTTCTGCATTGCTTACCTAAAAGAGTGCTTTTGTGGGGCAGGTAACAACTGAAGATAACTAAGTCTTGTTACATGTGTAGCCGGTGTTTTCAAACTGATGTGTGCACTACAGCATAGTAGTATATGACTATAGCTTGAGTTAAAAATAAAAAAAAAACCCACAAACAAAAAAACCCCCAGAAACAAACAAACAAAAAACCACCAACCCAAACCAAACAAAAAAAAACCCAGATGAAAAACCCAAAACTGCCTCAAAACTCTTTGTTTGCAAGCAGAACCTGAAGGCCCTGGTTAGAGAGTAGGATTCTCAAAGCTTCTGTTAAGAGGGAAGATGCAAGACACTCCCTGTGTGGTTTAAAGATTAAACTTCTGAATGTACCTCTTAGAAGGGTGTCATGACACTGGAAAAACCCAGCCTAGTAGTAAATGCTGGAAACAGCAGAACTTTGTCCTGTGGCATGAAGCTTAAGATATCTTAGCACTTAAACGACTATCACAGACAGTAAGATATTAAATTAACATGCTGATTAAAATAATGCAAGATTGCTTGGAAAAGGTGGTTTCTAAAATGAAGTTATTGCTGGAGAGGAAAGAGAATACAATGGTTGGACTGTTGATCTAGAGTAATGAAAGCCACGTTAAATTTCTAGCTCCGAAACAGCCATCTTGTACAATGAAAGAGGCCCATGGGATGCCAGCTGGATTGTGCTGCTTTTATACTTTAAAATAGCATTTTCCGATAATTACTGCTGGATTAGCTGAACTAGTGAAAATCCTTGTTCAGATAAAGCTTTCTGGCACTTGCGGTTAGCACAAACCTAAACAATGGATATGCTGATAAGGAGCCTTAATTTTCCAGTGTGAGCAAAATCATTCTTCAGCTCACCTTTGCATTATAGTTACTCCACTAATTAATTGATTAGCACAAATAGTCAATGAATACGTAATTATGCTTTTAAATATTCTTTTTCCACTTGGAGCTTACAAATGAATTATTTTTTTGCAGTTGGAAAGTAGTCACTAGTATAGGTCTCTAGCTTTTTATTCCTCTGATGTATTTTTGATACTTTTAATATTAAAACTGCAGAATAAAAGCCTTAAGTGACTAGAGCTGCTGTTCTGTTTGGGCTGTTTGTATTGGTGCTTTGTGGACTGAATTCGTACTTTCAGTTTAATGAGAAGTACTTACTTATGTAATGATTCACTGAAGAAACTTAGGTAAGAAAAGTTTAACAGAAAATTTAAGTACAAAGTAGTAGTAACCTATGCACTACTTTCAGTTTAAATACTGGGGTTTCAGTGTGAGATAAGATATAATAAGTTACACTCCTTAAAGAGGACGTAGAATAACTGACGTCTGATTATAACTGATATTAGAAAAAAGTGTCTAAACATCTCTTCCACTTTTGATAGTAATGTGGTAAATGCACTCTTATTAGATCAGGTTTTTTTTATCTTATTGATGTTTTGAAAACTTTATTTTCCTGTTTTTCTAGTAAAGGAAGCCAGGAACTACTTTACTCCCTGCCCTAAAAGGAAAAAAATATTTTTGTCAGAACTTTAAGGGACTTCCCGAGTAGTGGTGATAATACCATTGTGTATAAAAGACTTACACAATGGAATTTTTTCATATAATGCATTATGTATACAATATAACATCAGAAACTATAAAAACCCATTGGTTTTTTTCTTTTGAGTAATGTTGTCTGCAGATTTAGCCCACTCTGGAGTCAAATCTTGTGCCCAAATACAAATAGAAATTCACATGCAGAGATTTGGATTTGTTGAATAATTATTTGTCCTTGTTCATGCAGATATACTTAATAAAGGTATGAATTGTCACGTCTGGGAAAGTTTTGAAATGAAAATCTCCTTTTGCTGCTGTCACCAGTAGATGTCATGGAGTTTGCCCTAAAACTTGGGGGTAGATGTAGGTGGTATTGTAGTGGAACAGAAGTTCTTCAGGTGAACATGGATATGCCCCTTTTACGGTAGATCTTAGTGTTTAACAGATTAGCATATTTAAGATTAAAGTTATTGTGAAATGGAGTTGACTTTCTGGTCTTCAAATTTAGGTTTTCTCTCAAAACATGAGGATTTGCAAAGCAGAGAGAACGACTGGGGAGACAGCTGAATTGCCTAGGAATTGAGACCAGGAAACCAAGGCAAAGACACGTTTCTCACTGTTTAACTTGGTAACTGGTTTTCTGGTCAGGTCTCAATGACAATATTTAAGAAGCTAACAAACAAAACATCCTAAAATGGCAGAAGTAAAGTATTGCAATGTTAGACAATAATTACTTTGCCAAAAGGTTTGCAATACTAGAACTGTTCTCTGGAAAAACAGTATGTAGCGTCATGATAAAGGGGTTGATCAATTTTATAACTTTTACAAATTTGCATCATAATTTAGTCAGTTCTTAGGTGTGTGTTGTCTGCTGTGGAGTAAGACTGCACTTTGTGTTTTTTACACAGGGTAACCATTTATGTAGAGTTTTGATAATATACCTATTTCGAAGGGCAAGATATGTTGAAAAATAGTTTTTGTTTTACTCGTTGAGATGACAGTTCAAACATCCATTTATACTAGCTACTCTGCATGGATAAAAACCCTTCAAACAAGTGTTCAGAGGACGCATCTGCATTGATACCCTTCCGTTCAAGGACTGTGTGCTTAGTGCCACTTCACTCTAGCCGCTTAATTTTTATTGCAAGAGAAGCATGAAATAGCTGACATTGTGAGAAAATCAAACAGCTTCTGCTCGATGGTTTGTGGTGCATCTAGATCATCTGTTTTTCTAGGACAGAACATTAGATGTAATGAATGCACAAATGTTAATGTTAATTATTAACTAGATTGAATTAGTTACTGCAATCGTCTGTTGGTGTTCAAAGTTAAAAGTGGGTCACCGAGACTCAAAATACTTTTGCAATGAATTCTAGCATTGATTTTCATATTTCTGCTTGTGCTGTTCTTTGGCTACTAGTTTGGAGGGGAAGAGTGGAACACTTCAAGCCTTTTGCTTATAGCCTCGTTAATGTAAAAGTAACCGGGCCCTTCTGTTAGAATTACAGTAGCACGTATATTACAGGACAGAATCATCTGAATCCCTCCACCAGCTCTTGAAAAAAGATTTTCTTTTTAAATCAAGCATGACTGCCATAAAACAGTGGTAGAATTTTTAGATCAAATCACCTTGTCATCAAAATCATTAACTGATGAAGCCAAACTTCAGACTTTGGGAAATGCAAAACTTTTTACTGTTTGTTGTTAAATAGCACTCTATAAAGGATAGGCAAAGGAAAAATGATCACGGGTCTGAATGATTATAGGTTAATTTAAGCTGCATTTAATAGGAGAGTGTATGAAAGTGGGTTTATACCTAAGGGACTACATTTTAAAGATAAGCCTTAGTACCTTGAGGGAAGTGTATTAGTAAAAATGGCTGGAAGAAGTGAGGAATTGGGGGATGTGTGGGGTGGAATCAGGACTTTCTTCAAGTTAGAGACTAAAATCTTGACTGACTTGAAGTCAAACTTGGAAGAAAGGCTTCTGCAATAGCTGTGTGAGTAACCACTTCAAGAAGGATATTACTAATAAGTAGGGTATAGGAGGAGTGAAAAAATAATCACTTGTTTAAAAAGTGATATTTAGACATTAAATGATGTGGGAAAGAAATCAGAGTTATTCAAAACAAGGCTGAATTAGACTTGCCAAAAAGTAATTTGGATCAAAGAAGACTGAAAGAAAAATGTGCTATTCAGTAAGTAAATGCAGTAGTTTGGCATGAAAGTTGAATTCGTATTTCAATATAGGTGATAACTTTGTGTTCAAAGTCAAATGTAAATAAACCCTAATTGAAGTGGAAGCAGAATGCGTTAACTTAATGATGATAACCTGTCCTTGAATTGTGGTGGAATTTGTATGTGGAAACCTGAGCTTAAAAAGGGGAGTAGAGCCCTACTGTAAATGGAAATTTAATATTCCTTTGTTTTCCAGATTGTCGTACATGTCTATACTGGATACACAACATGAGAATGCTCATTAGATCTTCCTGTACCAGGAAGCAGTTGTAGCTAGAGTAATTTTTACAGATCAGTGTTTGCTTACTACACCATGACTGGTCTTGAGTTGCTTAAGAATTCACCTGTTTAGAGTTGCTTGACTAAGACCCATAACTTTGCCTTATCCTGGAGCCCTTGGAAATAAAGAAAAGATTGTCAAGAGCTGTGTTTATATTTGAAGTATTTTTGTAGTACGGACTTGTTAGGGATTTCAGAAATTCTTGAATCAATCTTATGTGCTTTGTTGGGGGAGAGTATGCAAGAAGTAAGGCTTATTGCACAAAAGGCTGCGTCTTTTTGTCTTGTTCACTGACCATAGGTAATTTTACCACAAAGTCTTTCACTTTCTGTTGTCTCAGAAATAATTATTGAAAATTGTAAGATTTGATTTAGCATGCATTTAGTCTAATTTTTTCTATTTAAGAGATTTCTACAACTTGTTAATTTAGTATTATCAGTTATTCTTATTTCTAATATTTCCTGTTTCTTTTTTAAAAGTCACTTTTGTGTATAATTAATATCAAATCTAAAGATGTGAAGTCTGGGTATTAAAAATATATGTGTGTGTGAGAGAGAGAGAAGGAACTGGCGTGAATATTGGAACAGTTTACTAAGCTGCTGTGGTGAAGTGCCACGTTAGGAAATAAATTTGTCTTCAGTCTCTCAAGTAAAGAAAATCGTTGCCCTTTGCATGTGCTTTAGAATACATGTATTGCTTTCTAAAGAAGAATAAGATGGAGTAGAATAAATATGGCACAAGATTAAGCTTTTAGCAGTACATTTATTTTAGGGAACAGAAAGTATTTCAAGATTAACTTCAGAAGATTGAGGTGTTGCTTTGTCTTTGGTGCTTTTTGTGAAGGATAGAAAATAGCTTTGTGCGAGGTACGGTATACCTTTTCAGAATATTAGGATTACTAACACAACGGATACTTCTCTGGTTTTGTAGCTGCCTATAAAAACGTTAAGTTACTGAAACAAAAAGTTTACTATCCCGGTCATTTTTCTTCTAATTTTATAATGGTTTTAGAAAATGCTGATAGTCTTCAGGAAGAATCTTTGTCGTAGTCATAAGCATATCTGTAATGTTTACTAAGTGTCATCTAGCATCATTGCTTGGCAATTAAGTATCTTAAATAGGATGCTCTCTATTTTTGAGGTAGTCCCTGGGCTGGTTGCTTACGTGCTAGAGAGGAGACTAGGATGCTCATCAGGCCCTGCTGCTCAAACTAAAAACTGAGTTTTGTTTATTTAGTGGAAGGTGGCCTCTTGAGTCAGCAAGGTGCATCTGTGCTGACTTACCAGGCGCAGTATTTGTGAGTACTGAGGTATCTATAGTTGCAAGATGTTATGGTGGTGAAGCCAGGGTTTTTAATTGGAGATGCAGTTTTTTCCTTTGTTTTAAAAAAGTTAATCGCTTTTCAGTATCTCAGTATTGGAAAAAGATATGTGACGCCTTTCTTCTGCGATGTTTAGTAAACATCGACTGCTGTGTCAAAGAAACTGCCATTTATAAGGCTAGTATAAGGTTGTTCAGTTTTGAATCCTTCCATGGCTTTCTTGTGAACTTAATGATAAATTCTGTGCCCTATGAGCTACTTCTGTAAAAACTGACAATGACTAGTCCGTGTTTTCACACAGTTCTTTTTCTGGCAGGCCGTAAATGAGGTGAGTGTTTGAAGCATACAGAAAATGAATACTATATTTTGAAATGTGCCTTTTCTTGTCCATAGTTTCTAAATCAGGGAAAAGACCTCTCTAGTGAGTGTCTTCTCCGTGCAAACGAGGTGCAGGTCTCCGTGCAGTCTGTGCCTCTAAGGTGTGCTGCGCAGCTTTGGTCGGGGCTGGTTCAGAAAGCAGCGTAGGTGCAACTCATCTTACTGATGGTTGGTAGCAGGGCTCCTGTGTGATGAGGTGGGTGAGATCGGGAAGCAGTGACACTGGTGAGGAGCAGGAGTTAGTGGGTTTGGTTATGAGGAGAGGTGGTCTCAGCTGGAGGGGTGAGAGTGGCACCTGTCTGGGATTAGGGGATTTGAGGAGTTGGTCATCTTAACCAAGGGCTGTGGAGGGAGCAAAGGAGGGCAATCACTGGGGCAAGAAAGTGTAAAGTAGAGGAGGGAGGGAGACAGGAGAGAGGAGGTGGAAGAGTGGGGCGGTTGCGGGAGGTAGCACAGTAGGCATGAAAAGCGAAAGCATTGCATGAGGACAGAAGGAAAGGAAGGATGCAAAGAGCTTTGGCATACAGGAAAGCTGGACTGATCTATTCACTTGGTGTTCTCTTGGAGGAAGGAGGTGAGTAATACTGTGATCAACCTTAATAGGTGTTTGTCTCATCCTTTCTGAAAGAGAGTCTTAAATGAAAGGGGATTCTAGCAACTCCTTTGTTAACTGTCCTGGAGCATAACTACAGTTATAATGAATTTCTTCCAACGTTTGACCAAAATTTATTCGTAAAGCTTTTTTCTTCTTCCTTTTTCTATATGTGGAAAACAATTTTGTTGCCTGCTTTTTTTAAAACCACATTTTACTTTTTGTGCCTTACTTCAGTGGGAGTACTGATTTTTGATTCCTGTCTATGCGTCTGCTGGGTGCTTGAAAAATGTGGGGTTGGGGTAGTGAGGGGACCACATTAGGATTATGTAAGTATTGCGTATGAGATGTTCACTTTACTCTGAGCAGTGTCTTGGTTAAGTAATGTGCTCAAATTTCTGTCTCGCTTCACTACATGTCTAATAGTTCCATGGGATATTTGGATTTTCTTAATAGTAGAAAGAATTATGAGAAGTTTAGGAAGAGCTACAGATTGGTGAAGGCTGAAAACTTGGCTGGTTTCATCTAGAAAGGAAGATGCTGAGGAGTCTGCTTTCTCTTGGGTCTTTACTTACCAATCCTTGAGTTCAGTGGGTTTTTTTTGCTCTCCCTTATTCCATCCATAGTTTAGAACTGTAATGTTTTATTTCTCTTTCACAGTCAAATTCAGATGTTTACTCTACTAATCATAACAATCTAAAATAGCCTAGTAAAATGCTATTTTAAATATTCAGACGTTTATTTTGTAGTACAGGTCAACGATATAAATACTATGTAGTTTATTTAAACCTCTTAGTTTTAGACATTGAACATTAGAACTACTATTAGTGTTTAAGATATTTATTTATAGGCTGCAGAAGGAGAAGCTGGTTGAAACTTCAGTGTGAAATGCGTGTTGTTATTTTTGGGAAGAACATTCCCATAAAGTGAGGTGCTAAGGCAATAAGTGTCATAAATAAGGTACTTATGTCTGCAATTCAATGGGATCTTCTGGAAGGAATTTTATTTCTTCTAAAGCCATAGAATGACTTAGTCAAGGTGGGAGTTCTCAGAGTTTATCTGCTCCAGTCCCCTGCTCGGAAGTGACTGTCTTCTACGTTAGGTCGGGTTGCTTGAGGCC
>NW_009608507.1:36779-47731 GCF_000690535.1 Cariama cristata
TCTCCAAGGATGGAGATTCCACAGCTCCTCTGGGCAACCTATCCCAGTGTTTCACTGCTGTCTTGGTGAAATTTTTTCTTATCTGGATGAAAGCTCCTTTTCTGCAACTTCTGACCATGACCTCTCATCCTTCTGTTGTGCACTCTTGAGAAGATTCTGACTCTCTCTGCTCCGTAATGACCTACCAAGTAGTTGAGAATGGCAGTTACATTCCTGCCTTAGCTGCGTTTGCTGAGTCTTAAGCTGTCTCAACCTCTCCTCTTGTGTCTTTTTCTCTTGCCCCTTTAATGGGTTTCTGTTGGATTTCTCAAATTTGTCTAAGTCTTTCCTTGTACTGGGGAGCCCAAAACTGGGCACAATATGCCAGATATGGTCTGAACAGAGGGGAATAACCACCTTCTGCAGTGTGGTGGTTATTTTTTCCCAGGTGCAAGTTTTTGCTCTTGCCTTCAAATTTCTTGATGTTTCTGTCAGCTGGTTTCTCCAACCTGCTGAGACACCTCTGAAGAGTAGCTCTACTGTCCAGCACATCAGTCCATCCCAATTTAGGGAAAGCCATCCATAGACTTGAAATTGCATTCCATCCCATTTTCCTGGTCATTAACGAGGACATTAATGTATCAGAGCCGGTATTGACCCCATAGAAATTCACCAGTAATAGCTTACCAGTTAGACATCAAACTGCTTAGTGCAACCCTTTGAACCTTTGGCTCCCTGAACTTTGATTCTTGCACTGCTGAGGATGGTCATGACATTTGCGTCTTTCCAACTGGCAGGAACTTGTCTTCATCACCATGTGAAGGCGTTGGAGTGACCTCACGATGTCACCACCTAGCTACCGCCACCCTTGGTGGGGGCACACTAGTCAATTCAATAGACCCTCTGTACCCAATTCGTCTAACTGGGGCCCCCCCAACTTAATCTTCCTCTACCGCAGGTAGTACTCCAGTACTCATACACACCTGGGAAATCTGAGAATAAAACTTGCCAGCAGAGTCCAAGGCAAATACACGTAGCCTTTTCTGTGTCCTTTGCTGCTAGATAACCTGTCTCAATTTTGGGGCAGACCCACATTTTCCTTGGTTAATTCATGCTAATGTCAACTCAGTGTTTAAAAACAAGTGCTTAATTAACAAAATTACGATTTTTACTTTCCTATTTTTTAGGTGAAATTAAGTTTTGGAAAGACACTTCGTACAAGAATCTTTCTTTTAATGAACTGTGAATTTGCATATTCATGTATTAACACTGGGGCTATAATGTCTCAATCAAAGATCAGCCACATTCCCTTTACACAGCTCTCTACATTGGAGGCAGCCTTTATATTAAATAGGTAATGTAAAAATGCTACTACCTTGCTATTCCAGGAGGAGTTGGGCATTCTTTATCTGAAAGTAAAATGAGTTACATGATCCGCAGGGATGGTAATGTAATGATGGATTCTGTTGCAGCGTGTGTGGGAACTCGGATTGCTCGGGGGATCTGGACTCTGAAAGCTGTGATTTGTACCATGTGTCAAAAGCTTAAGAAATAACATAATAAGGTCACTTTTTGTTAAAATATGTATGGAAGATAGGAAGTGTATGTTAAGTGATTTTTTTCACAGGAAATCGTCAACTGTCAGTCTGGTTGCTGAAGATGATGTTGTTTTTCATGCCCACTTAAGAAGGCTTTCCACAGTATGACTGGGCTCAGTTTCATGGAATTGTAGCAAGGAAAGCAACAAACCGTCAAAAATAGACTATTTGTAGGAAAGTAGTAAAGTATCTGCCTAGCTTTTGGCCCTGGTCTTTAAGACCTTTACGTTAAAAGATCTGAAGTTTTAAATCTGTCATTATTGTTCCTGTTCAATGAAGGTATTGATTTTATGGCTGTTAGCTTTGTTCAATTATAGCATACCCTGCTGCTTACAAATTGCTTCATTCCCAGATTGTGCTACAGAGCTTGTTTTCCATTAGCTTTGTCAAAAGGTAGACAAATCGAGAAAGTGCTTTTTGATAAAAATCTGTCGTGAGATGGATGAAAGATCATCTGCTCCTGTTTTACGATTGAATAAAATTGCTATCCAGGCAGTATTAGCTTTGCTGTGGCAAAACCTTTGGCTTGCAGCGCCACTGTATCGAATCTGCATTGAGGAAACGTAATCTAGTTAAATTACTGCATAGATTCTGCATAACCTTTTAGTGTAAGTACAGAAGTAAATGCCCTTGAGAAATATGTTTGAAGAATCAGTGGAAAAATGGATTTGATTGTAACAATACAGTATTTTCAGGAAAAATATCTGGATAAATTACCAAAAATGCCATGTCTAAGAGAACCCCCCTGTGTAAGAGGATAAAAGAAAACAAGAATATGGATGAGTGCGTGGAAGAAGTGTAAACTTGAATTATCTTATTTCATGGTTCTGTGTAGTCTACATGTAAGACTTTATTTTACCAGTAGAAAAATAATGGCTAGAAAGATCCACACACATACTCTCCGCCCAGTGCAAGTGCATTATAATGAAATAGCCAGCCTCTGTGTAGTTCTGATTTTTTTTTTCAAAACATCTGTGGAAACATTTATTGAAAAAAATCTTCATGATTCTTTATGGGATGAAAAAAATCTAGAAGATTCTAGAAGAACGAGGAAAATACTGCTTTTGTCATTTGCAGATTGCTTCATTGAAAATCTTATCTCAGAGCTAAATAACGAAGGGTTTTAAAAAAGTGTTTCCATCAGGTTATCACTAGGTTTGCATACAAGGCAAGGACCAAATCTTGTATATTAAATTCCAATATATCCAAGCTCTTACTTCTCCATCTCGTAACTTGGAATTTTAAGTAAACCTGGTATTTTTTTGACAGTAAACTTTGGGCAAACTTTATAATGTCTGATTGTTCAAAGTAAATTCTTCACTGAGTTTTAAAACTTCACATTTTGTTTTAAGCATTCAAAGTATTGTTTGTAGCAAGGCTGAGCATGCTTTTTGGACATGTATAACATTCCAGTGCTGCATTTTTTTCAATCCAAGTTAGTTATAAGGAAAACCTTGAACCTGAAGTGCGAGTTGTGAAAAACTGTTCCTCTTAACAGGGATAAAAATAGATAAGTATCTGGATAGTACAGTAATACAAACAAGTAAAGGAAAATAAAATCAAGGTTAGCGGATAACCTATGGAAAATTAAGTGATGAAGCCCTGATTTGGATCATGGCTTTTTTAGATAATAGTTTAGAGCATCTCTAGTTTTATAGAAGGCTGTGTGTACTATGGATGATAAAAGTTAAGAGTTATTTTAAAAAAATAAAATTTTAAAAGTTAAAAGGTATTTTATTCTTTGTTTTTAAAAGCAAGACAGCAAACGGTCATTCCTTTTGCCTGCTGAAGTAATTGCTTAAAAAACACCCTTTGTGTATTAAATTATTTTAGTTTCTGTTCCTGTTTGAACATTGATACCTGGTTTTGGGTAATTGTACAGTCTCTTTAGTTTACGATTTGAGAAGTGACTTCTTGTACTGGTTAAATAGTTCCTTGCCTGAAATGTATACATGCTAGGTATCTTAACAGCATCTTCAGTTTGAGATGGAAATTGGAAGATTGACTTCAGAGAGTATTTATGAATTTCAGTTTAGGATGGAGATTGTAACTAAATATAACTAGTCACATATGTATAATAATATAGCGTATTATTGCATATTGTATATACAGTTAGCCATCATTAATAACTAGTTTCACGCTATTCAAAATCCATGGTTTTCAGTCTGCTACTATTAATTCCTGTCAATCTTGTTTTTATTAAGGTTGGTCTTGGTAGTGTGGCTATCTCTTCGCTTGACTGTCACCATATTCTGTCTTAGATACTTCTGATTCCCTTTGAGGGAATAGGTGAATTTTTGTGTGAATCAGCATATGACAAACCTAGAGACAATATTGAATTGCCAACTCAAAATTACTTTGTTCATTATATGAAATACTCTTACCTTAATTATGGCATGTGAAACAAAGTTGAAAAAAAAATGCTGGGCTTATAGGTTGATAATTCTATGTGAAAAGTAGACTTTCATTGACATCAAGCTGTTCGAAATAAAATTTCTTTTTCTGCCTGAGCATCCTGCAATGTTTTCCTTCACCTGTTTGATATTTACCTGCTGCTATGGAACAAGCTAAAACTGCAAGGAACAGATTTATAGCAACAGATTTATAGCAACAAGAGAAATTTATTCTGTAAATTGCACTTGCTCCAAGAGCAGACTGCTCTTAAATTAATGTTAAATGCTTTTATACGTGCGTTGTTCATTGAACAAAGAAAGTTTAGTTTCAATAAACTGTGTACCAGCTAAAACTCTGGAATGGAGCGTTGCCGAATTCTGTGCTGAAAGTGAAGCACCTTTCCTTTGCCAGCTATTAATCCCAGAGTTTAGATTCAGTTTCCCCTGCTCCTCAGCAGTAGTAGTTTTATTTCTAGTTGGGACTTTCCCATGCAGGATTTCCCTCTGGTTTCTGATGTTGCCACTGATCTGTATTCTGAGTAATTCATGAGAAGAAAAAGTGGGAGAGATGAATCAATCTTCCCGTTACCAGAGATGAAAAAGTGGGAGAGATGAATGAATTTCTCAGTTATCAATCAAAAGTTTTCTAGGCACAGGCAAGTATGAACTCATTAGCAGGAGAGCTGTTAGTGAAGCAGGAGAGCTGTTAGTGAAGCAATCTGGAACTACTCCCTCTGCCTTCACCTCCCATTTGAACAGCAACTCTTAGTTTGAGTTTGACCTGCTAGAAGAACTCAACAACCACTCTTGTCCTCAGGGAGGTTATAGCGTCCAAAGAAGAATCTGCATGAAAAGAACTCAGATAAGTCAGCTGATGTCCCTTTACTAAAACCTGAATAGCAAGTAAATTCTGTACCAGCTGAAGTGTTGGAGTGGGCAAGCCACATCGTTTGAAGATGGATGCAAGTAGCATAGCACGGTGTAGTTCCTTCTGCTGTACCAAGCACATAATGTTCCCCTGCAGCAACATACTCAGCTAGGTTTTAATAATGCAGAAGAAGATGAAGTTCTTACCTTTCACCTGAGGATGAGTTATAGAGAAAAATAGTTTATGGTAAGAACTGCTATATTAACCCTTGCTGAGCCCAAATGGATTACGTTTTTTCATGATGTCCTTTCGGTGGCATGGATGCCAGTCTAGTTGGCAGGAGGAAATGGTAATTGTTACACTTGGCTTCCTCTGAGGTTTGCTTTTGCCTGAAGTGCTAAAGTTCAAGAAACGAGTAAAACTAAAGCAGCGGATTATGAGTTAAAAACTTAAGTGACCCAAAGTTCTTCCTCTCTATCCACTCACATCACCCCTCCAACAAATCCAAACCCCTTCCCCTACTCCTAAAAATAAATATTAATCTATGTGGTTGAGCTCAGTCTGGTTCTCAGCAGACCGTAATGTAAGGAGCATATTTGAGGGCATTGGAAATATTTTTATGTTAGCTTTAAGATGCCAACAAATGAGCCATTTAGGATATGTGACAGCTTTGTCTTTGAAGTGTCCGTTAGTTAATAGAAAGTAGTGGTACAGTACATGGTATGTTGTGGGTGTTTTGGTTTTTGGTGGTTTTTTGGGGGGGTTGGTTGGTTTGGTTTTGGTTTTTTTTAATAGTGAAGCAGAGAACACACATTTTCACTGTGGTGTGCCAGTTGGGCTTCAGGAACAACCAGGGAAAATCATCTTACAAAACACCACCACCATGGTATAAAACTTGATATCTGGACCAGCATTTGGCTGCTTTTAAAAAAATGTATATTTTAAGATGTTAGTATTGGAAATGTTTGGAGTTTCTTTTTAGCTTTGAGCCACATGGTTTGAAAATCCTAAACAGGCGTTTGATGAATCAGCGTCTCTTTCCATTCCTTCTGCCCCACAAAGACTGCACATTTAAGAACATGTTGTTATGTTTCTGTAAATTGAGAACATAGCAAAAAAAAAAAACCCAAACCTGAATCACCAGAAGAAGCGGTAGTGGGATATGATTTTCAAAAAAATTCACTGTTACATCACTGACAAAAGTACTAAAGATCAAGAATCAGAAAAATTGCAGCTTTTCCTTGCTTTTGTTAGTATATTTAAATGATCTTTTCTGTGGCTGCAGTTGTGCTATTTTCTGTACGAGTTTGATCGTTTAAGTCTGTTTATCCTTTAGTTCTTGAGAGGGGAAAAGCAAGCATCCACATTTTGAGGAGAGAGGGAAAAAAAAAGGCTTAGGTCAGCAGACTGTGCATTGAGCTTAAGAACTTGGGATGTGAAAGAATGAACACATTCTGTCTGGGCGAAGGAATGATGTCTGTTAGGGTTCAGTTTGCTGTGGTTTTTCAGCTTTCCATATGATCTCATCACTGGAGGAGGAAAATATATTCTCCCATAAGAATAATCTTATACTTATGATTCATTACTACTGTGTTTTTTTTTGTATGAGCCTTTTGAGTGCCAGACCTCCCCCCCCACTCTTCCACCCCAAATAAAAACCAACCACCCTGTCTTTGGCTTTATATGGTGTTGCTGTAGGTGGACTTATCCAGAATAATGGTTGGCTTTAACAATCAGAGCCATACGTCTTTGTCTAGAGAAGAACTCCTCCTAACATACATTTATCCAACTATTTGTCAAGCTTTACATTTAGGGAAGAGAGCTTGTACACTTTGTTTCCTAAGGTTTGGTAAGCACTGTTTTGCATTAATGTTCCCTTTTATGAATTTTCTGTTTTCTGCATATAATTTCATGTACTTAGTTTGGTAAGATTACTTAGAAAAATTAAGAAATTGTCTTCCCTAGTTAAGATTGTCACTTCAGTTCCCCAGCTCACTGCCCTAATAAGTTAGCAATCAGTTCTTTGCGCAGCTGTGGGTTTTGGCAGTAGAATTTGAAGCTGGAGATGGGTCCCTTCGCTCATTCTCCCACATCCCCTAAAGAGCTGTCATGTTGGGAAGGTGCAGGCTAGTGCAAGTGTAATGGTTTCTGGAACCATCACACCAGTACAGCACACCAGAAAAAGGAAAATTTGTGGCTAGGCAAGTAAACCATGTAGGATGCTTTCGAAGGCCTAATAACATGGCAAATATATGAAGACCCTTTTTCTTTTCTCTTCTTGTTTATTTTCCACTAGTGCTAAAGTAGTCTGCCCATTTAAAAAAAAAGGCATTTATGATCAGACCAAAGTGATTCTAGTGCAATGAACAAAGTAAGTCATCCTAGCATCTTATGGTCAGTTCCTGTGGTCTAAGGGACATGTGCATTACAGGTACAAATACTGAGATCAGTGTAATAAGCTTGAAAAGCAAGAAATAGAATAAATGATACTGTTCTGATCCACTTGACTCTTGTTCCTTTGAACTGAAGTTTAAGTTCATATATATTTGTAGAAGAATACAAAGGGCACTGGCTCAGGTTCTAGTAACAATCTGTGTGTTAAACTCGGCATTTTCCTAGGAAAAGGTGGATCATAGAAAGAAAACTAAACCTTGTTTTTCATCAGACCCGTCAAAGATAGTCGTGCACTAACAGCATGGTTTTTCAATTTGGTGTAGCCCTTTGAAGTTAGTGGAGCTCAGGTATGCATCTTATTTTTAAAAAGTTAAATCCTTTCTCAGACTTAAATACTTTATGGTGTCTAATTACTGTAATATGCTATATTCAAATAATAAACTATCAAATGGTCATTGAAGAGCAGACTTAAAGATTCTTCTTTGCTAAAACTCATGCCTCCATGCTTTTGTTCAAAAGAAAATGTAATCACTTTAGAGTGCAGAACTCTTTACTAAGAGGAAGAAATTGAATTAATTTCCCCTACATCTAGTAATGTGCAATTATTGAACCCTGGAAAAAGGCTAGCATGCTGCGATGGTTTAATTTGTTTCTGGTAGCGATAGCTTCATTTTTCCATCTTGGTGCTGCAGTCTGCTAAACAAAGTGATGGGTGGTGGGAACTGCTGGCAGGAGGGGAGTATGTCACCTTCAAATTGGTACCTGGATATGAAAATTATAGACCTGGAACATTAAAATTTTAGTTATAGGATTTGTGTGAAATGAAGGCAGAAGGCTTATTGTGTAGTGATTGAATAGGTCAACTGGAAATTGTTTCTATTTGTTATTTTTTTAACACGTGAATCATCTTGTATCTTTATATGGGTAAGAATAATCCCCTGCTATTAAGAAAATTCTTTTATTTTAAATGGAGCGTGAAGTATTTGGATCTATACTTGTGTAATATTTCCAGTTATAAGGCATAGCCTGAGAAGTGGAACTAAAAATAGTTTAACGGTTGTTAAAGAAAAGCTAGAAATTCTACTCAAGGTCAACTTATTTGCACTTATGAATTGTGCTACTTGAATACCAAATATTTCTAAAATGAGTAGGTGTGTTTTTCTTGTTACGTTAAATAAAATAATGTAAAAACTTTTATGAATCTTAGGCCTGTGGAAGGACCATGGCAGGGCAAAGGGTAAGAATGCTCGGCATAAGTACATCTGAACTTGATGGTCTGTCCTGCTAATTAAGTGATCTGATCACTGTACCATGACTCAGTCACTCTCTGGTTCTTCCTTCATTGTAATTGGAACATATTAGCTTATACTCATAATCTAAATGATTTTTTTTTTTTGGTCTGTCTGACACGTGATTGAGATGAAGTTATTTTTTGGCAAGAACTCTGCAAACCACATGGCTCTGCTTCCAAATCAGTATCTAGGTCCTGTCACCTATGGTTTATCATGCCTGTGATTGATCCAAATTCAAATGTAAGCAAAAATTTGTTTCAGGTTCAGAAATGTTCCAAGTTTTCTGTAATACGTTTTAGAAAAACCACTACTGTTTGTCATGTACTTTGTGAACAGTACAGAAATTTTCTAGGTTTGAACTTTTAGTTGTGTGCCAAAATACTCTAGAAATAAAGAAATCCAGTAGGTTTTTGCATTGTCCTCTTCTCAGATGAGGGAACTTTCTTACCTGTGGCTTATTTTTAGTGGGACTGTGAAACAGTTACAAGTGAAACATGTGACTAATTTTATTTTCTTTGCCTCTAATCTTTCTTGTTGGATCAGATGTTGCCCTTTCAGTCTAAACTTTAAACTATACTTACAAAAGAAGCACAGTATATGTGTATATTATAATTTTACTGTCCCTATATTGAACTAATTTCTGGCTAGAAAAAGGGTAGTCTAATTAGAGGTTGTTATCCCATTCTGGTCTAGTTGTTGAATAGGTGATGAGACTAGGAACACGTGTGTTTTTAAAATTAAGAATATATTTCCTCATCTGATCTTGAATATCTTGCATGCATGAGAGACATGATCTCGGTATTCTCTCTTCTCCCCTAGCCTTGAAAAGCGCCCCAGTGTCGAGCACTTCTCTAATTGTTGAAGCGCCATGGAAAGTGTGATAGAAATGGATGCTATGTTTTTTCTCAAAACATCAATATTGAAAGTTGACAAAACAGCTGGATACACTGGTGAATTTTCTTGTGCTGGGAGGTGGAAATAAGATAGAGGGAAATTAAGCATGGTCTTTTTAAAAATCAAACAAACAAACAAACACCACACAAAAAAAACCCAAACCAACAAACACACACAACCACCCCCAAACCAACCAACCAAACAATAAAAACCCACAAAAAAAGCCAAAGTCGTCTTCTCCCTCCTTCATAAAATATGAAGAAATATTTCATTACTTTCCTTTTGTAATTTATGAAGAATGCACATCTATCTCTTCAGCCTTCTCAGTTTTCCGAACGGCAGGCCACATTCCTTGCAAGCCAGGCGTCATGTGCTTTCTATAACGTTGGATGTGCTGGAGTGGTATGTTCAGAGAATTTAACTTACCGATAAGAAATCATTCCTTTCTATTTTTATTTCCTGTCTGCGTCTGGACATTTCCCATAATGACAACTTGCATGGTATCACCCTCTCCTCTCCTAATAGACAGTGTGTTTATGCTATGTTCTGGTTGCTTGTATTTCTAATATGCTGACATTCAGGATATGCTCCCTTTTAACTTTAGGCTGTACCTTAGCTTCCAGATGATGGCCATAGTCAGGATTATCTACTGATAGCAATCTCTTGATGAAATTGCGCTTTTCAGTAATCAACAGAACCTCTTCTCAGGGAGAAAAATATTACATCTAGGTGTCAACTGTTGTAAAATATGTCAAAACCAAAAAGCGTTTTGTTTATGAGCAGGTGAATTTTTTTGTGCTGAACCTTAGTGTGTTTGTGTGCATTTTTCTATATATGTTAAAAGGAGCAAGGGCCTTCCAGTCCTCATTTCTTGTAGAAGTAATTGCCACTAGAGAGTGTAAACTGTATGAAGCTAGTGCAACTCCCAGATTCTTTGTTTTTCAGTCTTGCAGAAAACTTTGTGTATGGTTATGGCATTTAGTTACAACTCATGGTTGGTGGTGAGGAGAAAGGAGGGAAAAAAAACCTGCAAGGGAAAAAAGTGCTAAAAAAGGAAGAGTAATCCTCTTCTTGATCTCTTTCATTACTAGTTAGGCCTGTTTGTCTTGTTCGTTCTGAAAAGTTGTGGTCACTTGTCCTGATTTCAGCTGGGATAGAGTTAATTTTCTGCTTAGTAGCTGGTACAGTGTGTTTTGGATTTAGGGTGAGAATAATGTTGATAACACACTGATGTTTTAGTTGTTGCTAAGTAGTGCTTACTCAAAGTCAAGGACTTTTCAGTTTCCCATGCTCTGCCAGCGAGGAGGAGCACAAGAAGCTGGGAGGGAGCACAGCCAGGACAGCTGACCCCAACCAGCCCAAGGGGTATTCCATACCATAGAACGGCATGCCCAGTATAGAAACTGGGGGAGTTAGCCTGGAAGCACCTATCGCTGCTTGGACATTGGTCAGCGGGTGGTGAGCAATTGTATTGTGCATCACTTGTCTTTTCTTGTGTTTTATTATTTTGTTACATTCCTTTTCATTACAATTA
>NW_009608508.1:0-1302 GCF_000690535.1 Cariama cristata
TTTCCTTTGTTACTGGGGCTAAGAGAGGCTGATTGCACCATTAGTGCTTTAATATTGCATGCGGCACTCTGAGGGTATTCATCCTTCTATTATGATTTAAGGAAGGTTGTGGGCACCCAGAAATATTAGATTTTGTCCTGGCAGGAAGAACATGCTGTACATATCATCAGCCTTGATGTACAAAGCAAAGGAAAAGTGTCCGAATTAATTCTGACTCAGCGCATGGAATATTTTTAACAGTATTTTCTCCCCTTTATGGTGCTGCTGAAATGAAATGAAGTGAGAAACTTAATGCCTCAAACAGCAGCTTCCCACAAAACCCAGCTTGCTCTCAAAGGTGGCTATTTGCTGCTCAGTAGCCACCGGGTCCGCAGCACTGCCTGCCTGCCACGGGGCTTCCTCAGCCACCGCACTGTGGAGGGGGAACGCTGTTTGTCACCCAAGGGGTGAGCTTCAGCTGAAGGACAGCAAAGCCAAGGAGAGCGTCTAGAGACCGTACCATCCCTCCGCCAGCATCGGGGCTGCTGGTTGCAGGGGACTCTGTGATCGCCTCCGTCCGACAGCCGCTTTGTTCTGCGGGGACGGCCGGCCGCCCGGGGAGCTGAGCCGCACAGCCTGCTTATCTACAGCCCGCTTGTTAAACTCAGGAGGGAGGGCTCAGTACGTCTGAGGTTTAACTGGGAGGATCAGCCTGCAAAATAGAGCAAGAATTGCAAACGCTTCCCTACCGAAATGAACAGCTAACTCCCAGCAAAATGCTCAGCTGGCCAGAAAAAGAGAGAAAGTTCAGCATGCAAATTATTAGCAGCCTCCTTAAGGCAGTCCTGCTGCGTGTGCTCCTAACCTGAGGAACAGAAAACGGTGAGAAAGAGTGCGCTGAACATGCCTGGGGAGAAGGGCAGAGTGTGTCCGCGTCCAGGCACTGAGGTTTTACCGGGCTGATGACAAGGCTCGCTGGTCTGTGCGCCGGCAGCACAGGAGAGGCGATGGTGCGATGTGGCCCATCGAGCCCCCAGTGCAAGTGCACGTCCCCTTCGTCCCAGGGAAGGAGCCACCAGCTGCAGTGACCCTGTGGCTACCAGCTCCGGTTCTCGCAAGCACCAGGGTTTCCACAGGAGCCCCAGGGGTGCACAAGTCCCTGCTCTGGGGCTGCCGCGGGGAGGCTGGGTCAGACACCACAGAGCCCAGCGCACGGAAAGCCCCATTGCTGGGCTCACCCCGTCCCACTGGCGCTGCTCGGCAGTGGCTGGGAGCTGATGGAGAGCAAGGTGGGGGCGAGGGGCCGCAGGGAGCTGGGGAGAG
>NW_009608508.1:1412-1772 GCF_000690535.1 Cariama cristata
ACAACATTTACACGTCAGGGCAGATTCAGCGCTGGGTAAGGCCCGAGAGTCTCTTCCTTCCGGAGACCACGGTTATGCACAGCCCACGCTGCAGACCACCCCCCAGCTCCTCTTCCACGTTCCGGAGACCACGTGCCACCGCTAACCGCTCAGGGACTCACCCCTATGTCCAAAGCCATCTGATCCCTCCTGCTCAATCCTATGAAAATGGCTAAAAAACAGATCTTGGAGGAAGACACCACTCAACCTGCGACACGTCACTTCTCAGGCAGCGGTGACATCAGGGTACGCACACCCAGCCCAGACCCCACCGCCGGGCACTGCACCACAAGCATTCCCGGTGGCCAGGGGAGCACCCGG
>NW_009608508.1:2013-6174 GCF_000690535.1 Cariama cristata
CCGGCCCGGAGCACCCCTGGCTCCTCTCCACCCTTGCCAGCAGCTATCTTGTGCTTCCCAGCTGGCTCCATGAAAGTGAGCCAAAGGCACTGGCAACCGCCTCACCAAGGCCCCAGGGCAGGCACGGATGGCCCCAGGCTGTGCCGGATCCGCTCCAGGTCACCAAGAGGAACTCGCTGGCCGCTGGCTGCAGCAACCGACTGAGCCCAGCGCAGGGGGACTCCTGCCCTCGTACGCTTCGGAGATGGGGAACCTACAGCCCCGGCAGGATAAACCCACCGGCCATCGGAGGGGAGAGGAGTGCTTCCTTCCCATGCATCTCTGGAGGCATCCCCGTGCCACGCGCACCGAGATACCCAAACAGCTTGGGCAGCAGGACCGGGGTAGCACCGCTGCTGGCGGTGAAGGGATCCCTGAACCACGCAGTGCCTGCAGCCAGGCACCAGGGAAGCCAGATCCATTCCTTAAGCGAGGCAGCTCAATGACCAGCAGAAACAGGCAAACTCTGACTCGGCCAAGTTTGGGACCACAGAAAGGGCCATCCCCAAGCCCCCCCCATCACGCACGTCCCAGCGACCATCAGCAGTGGGTGGGAGTGGGACTCTGGGACAAGCCAGCAACGGCTGTGCTCAGCCTGGCAGAGACACAAATGCTTCTGTGGGACCACCGTGGAGGAAGACGAGGCCAAACCCTGCAAAGCCGGAGTTGGTTCAGGACAAAAACATCAGCTGAAATCCATGTGTTTAACTGTTTCTGGGTCTGAAGTCCATCAATGCTAATTTGTCTTTTCTTTGCAGTATTGATCTCGTTGCTTCCAGGCAGTGCAGAGGGGAGGTGAGGAAAGCCTGGTCCAGGCTGTACATTCAGGAGCAAACCCCATTCTCCTGCCACGTGGAGAAAGCGACTCCCCATCCCTCCAAAGCGCTCTCTGCACACAGCATCGGGGAGGTCGGATGCAATCCTCCGGGTCTCCTGCTGCCGCCTTCGGGCCTCCTGGTAACTGGGTTTGCTGAGCACCCTGTGGCACCAAGAACACCGCCGGCATTCACATTTTGGACACCCACAGTACCCAGTCTGACACACTTGAGCATCTGCTTTCTCCCAGCATCACACGACCTAGCTCTTTACTGCAGAGGGACACAGACCTTGTCTGATCACAGCACTATGCACAGAAAGTCATCACACAGACTTCCAGGCTCATTAAATTCTTCTCAGCCCGCTATGAGCTCAATGCGCAGAGTTGCTCATTTTCTCAGGTTCGCTCATTTTCGAGCTCTGCCTTGCTAGCGAGGGGATGAAATTCCTCAGAGAGGCTCGCTCTTGTAAGAGCCTGTTCAAGCACACAAATCTTCTGTGTGTCTCTTTTCCCTACCTCTTCCAACCATGTCCCTTCCCATGCAAGTTGAGTCCAAGAGAGGATGCTTCAGATAAGCAGCAGACACGTGTGTCCACACACACCCGGGGATCCAGCAGGACAATTTCGCTGTCTGTGCTGACACACACGCATCCTCCCTTGCTCAGGATGCTCCAGAGACAGCCCAGCCCCAGGCAGGGCAGGCACTGCTACCCCAGCGCATCCCCCCCGTGCCCAGACACGGCCCTGCTGCAGGCAGGCGAGCAGCTGGCCATGCCCGGTGCCAGACCCTTGGGCACCATCACCACGGCTGCCTGCACATCCACTGTGCATCCCATGCCGCGGTCCCCTGCTACTGCTGCTCTGAGGAGCAGAAGCTCCTCGCCCGTTCACCCAGGCACTACAGGGGCTGGTGGAAGGATGATGCATTAGGGCAAAAACCAACAAAACCCAGTTCCTGCTGGTTTTCAGCTACGTGTCCAGTCCCTTACAGCCCCGGGAGGAGGGGGGAGCCTGCCACACGCCTGCCCCAAGGGTCGGAGGCTCCCGCAGGTAGGGGACAGGCTGGCGCTGGCACGCAGCTGGACCAGAGGAACCCAAGAGCATTTGGCCCAGATCACACGACAAACACGGCAGGGATGTGACTGCAGCCTGTGAAGAAACTGTGACGAGACAGAAAAAGAACTGCTTAAACTAAAAACCAGGGCTGGCAAAACATGGGGGTGGGAGGAAAGCACAGGTACGAGATAGACCTGAACATGCTTTGGCTGGAAACTAGCAGGTTTCTAATCTTTAATACCAACAGTTTCTGGAACAGTTTCCTAATAACAGAAGTAAAGGGAAAAAACCCGAACTGATGCGCAGCACATTTATGAAGCCGTGACACGAGACAGTGCCTGCAGCAACAGGGAGCGGGGCTGGGTGAACCAGCGCGTCCCCTCGCATCCTCCGCTCACGGGGCTTCTCCCCACGGCCCCCACGCCGCCCCGCTCCCCAGCCCTCCAGGAGCATATGGTGAAGCAGCGACTGCCCGAAGCCAAGACGCGCTGGCACAGGATTAGATTTAGGCAGCAGTCAGGGCTCAGATTCAAGGCCAAACTTGTACATGGTTCCATCTGAATATTGCAAACAAGACACAGAGGGTTTGGACTCAAGTTTTTCAAAGCCTTGCTACGTCTTGCCAACATCACCTGTATTTTTCCACCATTTTGGGTGTTTTTTGCAAGAGCTGGGCCAGATTCAAATCCGAGTCAAGAAACAGCTCTTTCTGGTTTGGCACCCAACTTGGAGGCAGATGTTAACTCTAAGCAGGGATTCATCTACCCCCACGAAATTGGAAAGAGGTCTGGGCAAAATGAGCTGGTTTTAGCTCCCGGAGAAAATGTCTCTTCCTACTGTTGCTGCTGAAGTCCTGTTCCTGTTTCCACAGCAGCCGCTAACGACAACCAGAGCATCTGACTTCGGTTACACGACAGGCAGCAGCAGCGGCAGAGGGACTCCCCGAGCAGCCCCCAGGACCGCGCTACCATACAGATACACTTAGGGATGAAGGGGAAGGAGGGATGATAAAACAAACATAAGCAAAGATAAAAGGCAGTTTTGCCACTATGGTTATCGTGAGCTGCCCTTTGGGAGGAATCAGCAGCAGAGGGAGAAGAAAATATCTCTTAAATCTGGTGTGTGCAGAGAGTGAGCCTGCTGGCTGGAATCACGCCTCTTGTTGAATCTGAATTTAGACTCCTTGGCACGTTTCCAACCCTCAGTAAATTGTGCCGTATGGACAGATATTATGGTCCTTGTGCTACTAAAACAACAAGCGGTCCTAAATAAAACAGCGGAGCCCGGAGCGTGCAGAATGTGAGGAAATAAGGCAGTACCTGGCAGGATCCATCTCACAACCTGTATGCACCAGGGATGCAGGCGACAGCCTCGCGTGGCCCTGATCAGCTCCGGGGAGCTTGCACACTGGGTTACACCGGTGCTCTGCCCACAGAGATGAGTGGGATAAAAAGAAATGCTCTGCCTCTGCCTTGTGAGCAGACATTACGCTGCTTCTCTGGCAGAGATAAGCCGCAATCTTGCTCAAAGACAGAGGGGAGAAGGGTCACCCCAGCAAGCGGGGCGCTGGGTGCATAGAGAGGCTCACAACAATCTCTTTCTGCGCCCCGTTTCTGCCAAATGCAAACAAAACCCTGGGGCTCCTCAGCAAAGGAGGTGCCCTGCGAAGGCAGGACTGTGACCCCCGCCGCCCGGCCGGGGAGCCCCTCAGAGCCAGCACTAACACCGCGAACCCCCCAAGGACCCTGGGGCAGAGCACTGAGAAGACCTTTTGAAGTTGCCTCCTTGAATTTTCAGCGTTTAACAAGAGCGTTGGCAATCACTGCACCAGTCACACCGGCACACAGATCCCACGTTCCCTGTCCCCAAGCCCCGAACACACAAAGCCTCCATGCCTGAAGTAGCCATCGCATATTTAAAAGCAAACAGAGAAGCCCAGAATTGTAAAGCATTTCAACAATAGATCTCCCAGCTCTGCCTCACATTTGCATTCAGACAAGCCCATCCAGGGTAAAAACAAGGGCAAATACGGACTTAAATCTTTTCTGTTACAGCCTTACCCCGGGTATGTATGCCCTAGTCCCCACACGCTATTTAAATACCGCTATACGTTGCGACTGCGGTTCAGATTTAGCAAGACCCGAAAGCATCTTACCTCGATTTCCTCGCTGCGCTCTGTGCAAAACCAGCAGCTGCTGCAAGCCCCGGCGAGGGAGGGGGTGCGGAGCGGCGGTGGGGGGGTGCGGAGC
>NW_009608509.1:0-1690 GCF_000690535.1 Cariama cristata
TTATCTATTCTCCCTGTATACCTGCAAGAAGGAAATCCAAACACAGTATGAAAATCTCTTCCTAACAATAGAAAAATGCACATGAAAGCATAGTATGAACTCAATCTCTTTGGACAAAGTTGTACATAAAAGCACACAAAACATTGCCATCATGACTGAGAAGCTATATGCAAAAGGACAGAAATCTGTACTCAGCAGTGAAAGGTTGCATAAGAGAAGAAATGAGATTTCATCAGCAATGTAAAATTAATTTATAGTTGTGAAATGTTGATAATTTCCCTAAGTCTGCTCAAAAAAATGCTTGATAAAGACTAACTATCCACTGGCTTTCCTCACCTGCATCTAGAAGAATGACTGCAAACGCCATGTCTACATCTCAAAAAGCAAAGCAAAGTGAAATACTATACAACAAAGGAGAATGGAAACTTCTGAAGAACTTTTCTTCCTTATTTTCTGGGGAAATGAGGTCTGATATGGGAAAATGTGTCTTCTGTGAAATGTTTAAGAAAATAGTAAGATACCATTCAAAGTAACAATTTCCAGAATTTTTACAAGTGTATTTCAGTCGTCCTGTTCTTTAGTCTTCTGGGGATGATATGCTTCCTTGCTCAACTGGGCATTGCAGCAGAATATATTTGGCCACTGATACTCTTTGTTGCTATGGGAGCAGCTATGCAGATGTCTTACAATCACAACTGTTGTCACTGTATTTGAGAACATCATGTCCAGTAAACCAGAAGGAATTAGACACCATACAATTGAAAAAAGTTGTAGACCCATATTCAACATGAAAAATATAGTGCTGACAAGCACTGCTCACATGATCAGATATGATGTGTCACTGATCCCTAACATGATGCTGAACGTTCAATGTTCATTGATGTCCACAAGTATTAGAGTCTAATACCAACTTCTGGTCTAATACCATGGCTGGAGTTCTACAATGAATGAGTACAAGCTCTTCAGAAGGGATGGGCAAGGAAAGAGAGGCGGCAGAGTGGCTTTATATGTTAGAGAGAATTTTGACTGCCTTGAACTTAATGATGGTGATGATAAGTTCGAGTGCTTTTGGATAAAGATCAGGGGGAAGGCCAATAAGGCAGGTATCCTGATGGGAGTCTGTTACAGACCACCCAACCAGGATGAAGAGGTGGATGAAGTGTTCTACAAGTGGCTGACAGTCTTGCAATCACTGGCCCTTGTTCTCATGGGGGACTTCAGCTTACCAGATATCTGCTGGAAATACAACACAGCAGAAAGGAAACAGTCTAAGAGGTTCCTGGAGTGTGTGGAAGATAACTTCTTCATGCAACTGGTAAGTGAACCTACCAGGGAAGGTGTCCTGCTAGACTTGCTGTTTACGAACAGAGAAAGACTGGTGGGAGGTGTGGTGGTTGGAGGCCATCTCGGGTATAACGACCACAAAATGGTAAAGTTTTCAATCCTTGGTAAGGTAAGGAGAGGGGACAGCAAAACAGCTACCTTTGACTTCTGGAGGGCAGACTTTGGCCTATTCAGGTCACTGGTTGAGAGAGTCCCCTGGGAAATAGTTTTGAAGAGGAAAGAGGTCCAGGAAGGCTGGACACTCTTCAAGGAAACAATCATAAAGGCACAGGAGCACGTTGTCCCGATGTGCAGCAAGATGAGCCGACAGGGAGAAGACTGGCCTGGTTGAACAGAGTGCTTTGGC
>NW_009608509.1:2204-2954 GCF_000690535.1 Cariama cristata
ACAACCAGCTTGGCTGAACAGAGAGCTTTGGCTGGAACTCAGGAGAGTTAACCAGCTTTGGAACAAGGGACAGGCAACCCAGGAAGAGTACAAACATGTTGTCAGGGCATGCAGAGAGAAAATTAGAAAGGCAAAAGCCCAGCTTGAACTGACTCTGGTCACTGTCATAAAAGACAATAAAAAATGTTTTTACAAATACGTTAACAACAGAAGGAGGACCAAAGAGAATCTCCCCCCTTTACTCGATGAAGAGGGGAACTTTGCCAGCAAGGATGAGGAAAAGGCAGAGGTGCTTAATGCCACCTTTGCCTCAGTCTTTAATAGCCAAACCAGTTATCCTCAGGGCAGCCAGTACTCCAAGCTGGATGATGGAGACGATGATAGGGGTAGGGAACAGAATAATGCCACCATTATCCAGGAGGAAGCAGTTAGGAATGAACATGTCTATGGGGCCAAATGGAATTCACCCAAAGATACTGAAGGAGCTGGTGGATGTTCTTGCCAAAACACTCTCCATGATCTACCAGCACTCCTGGCTAACCGGGGAGGTCTCAGACGACTGGAGGCTAGCCAATGTGACACCCACTTACAAGAAGGGCCGGAAGGAGGATCTGGGGAACTAGAGGCCTGTCAGCTTGACCTTGGTACCAGGGAAGGTTATGGAGCAGATCACCCTGAGTGAGATCACAAGGCATGTGAAGGACAATCAGAGGATCGGGAGCAGCCAGCATGGGTTCATGAAAGGCAAGT
>NW_009608510.1:0-2225 GCF_000690535.1 Cariama cristata
TAAGTGTACCCAAATAAAAAACTGAAAAAATAAGTAATAAAATAAAATTTAAAAGTTAACCTGCTCTTAAGGGCAATCAGTTGTAAAAGCCCATGCAATAAAATATTTTTAAAAGTACAAAAATAACATACAAATCAAAGTAAAGTAAAACATTAAATGAAATGTTGAAATATTTTTATGTTAAAACATTGAGGATATAATGGAAAATAAAATGTACATTAAAATCCAAGTATATTTCCAAAATAAGCATTTCAACAAAAAGGAAAACTTTATTTTGGAAAAACTTAAGACAAAGTATTCCTGACATCAGTATTATGCTCTGGGAGAAGTGAAACAGACCTAGGTCTTGAAGACAGCTGAATATCTTCTATCAAAGAAAGGAGAAATTCACTGATGGAAAATCCCTCCATCTACAGAGCTCTGGGACATGCTCTGCCTTTCTCTTTCCATTAGTCCAAAACAAACCTGCCAGTCCCAACTAAGGCATTGCTCAAGCATGCACAAGGGAGATTCCTCTTTCTTCTGGTGGAACTTTTTTTTTTCAAATGTGCCATTTTAAGGTTGTCAAATGCTTGTAGTAAATAGTATGATGACTACTGGGACCTCATGAAATTCCTAGACATTCAGACCATGCAGCTACATATTTATGCTTTAACATTTGTTTTCTTTCCCTTTTTTTTGACCACTGTATGTAGTTTATATTTCCTCTAAACTAGAATACATACAGTAAGTTAGCTGGAAAAAAAAATCTTAATTAAACATTAAACTGCCTTTTTCTGTATGGTTTTTCGGTTTGTTTAAAGTAACAACAATAATTATAGTAACCTTTTGGAATTAAAAATTCCAGTCGTACTATATCTATCCAACTTTAACTGCTAATTTTTTTTCCTCTCTCTATGGAGCAAAGACAGATGTTATAGAAAAATGGATTCCTATAAAAAAAAGATGTCTGTGCAGCAGAGAAGGAGCAGTATTTCATATTGTATGATATCTTGTATTTTACATTTCTTTACATTATTCCTTTGCTTAAAATAAGGACATTTCTGCTAGATATCACAAAGTAGAGGTGATATAACCTGCATACAATGAGATATGAAAGCAGATTAAATAAGAAATTTAGTAATAGAAATACATTCTTTCGAATATTTTTGCCACAAGACAGTAGATTAAATTGTTCTGACTATAATACAAGCTAGAGTGAGACTAAAGAGTATAGATGAATAATAGTCCTCCATATCATTTTACAAGCTTTCTGGGAAAGACTGAAAGTAATTTGACAGGCAAAATAGCTTTGGCAATTCACAGGAAAATGAACAGAAAACAAGATTTTATGTTCTGCTTTACAAACAGCGACTAACAAGTATATGAATATTAAGCAATGTTCTTATAAATACTAAAATTATTGCACAAATTTTTTGCTAACTTAGATGAAGGAAATTACCCACATTGGAAGATATCTAGCTTTAAACATGATCACAAAGCTTCACCAAGGGCAAAACAAAATGACCGCAAACTGAAAATATTCAGTTTCACAGGTTCATTGTGACTTGATTAAGTTTATATGTAGGATACCTCAACTGCAAGCAAGAGTAGGTAGAATGTGTTTTGCAGGTAAATTAAGGAGGTCAGTAAAGAGACAATATAGTTTCTAAGTTGCAGAATTAAAAAATAAAAACATGGAGCACAGATCAGAGAGATTTTTTCAGTATTAGTGAACAACAGAATGTTTCAAGTCAAGGAATACAGGTAAGACCTTATCTTCATTTGGTCACTTCACTGAGCAGAAACACACTGGTCACAGTCTTGCTGACTTATGACTCTAACTGACAGGCCAGGATTCTCACATGCCAAGGAATAAGAAAATGGGGTGAAAAGTCTAACAGAAAGCTGACCTTGGAAGGAACTTTGCCAGCAAGGAGCATGAGAGGACCATTAGTTAATCACCATTGCACTAGTATAGTCCACAAACAGGGACTGCAGAGGTGGGCCAGTGATAGCAGTAAGGAGGACACAGAAAATGGGCTTCCTAAGGAGACAAACCATAGGCTAGCCCTGATTAGGAGACCTGTACATTCCCTGTCAGATCCAACAGAGGACTTAATTGCTGGACAGAGAAGCTACTACTAGATATCTTCTACTGGACAGGTATCTAGGACCCAGGTTAGGCTAGGTGATATGGTTTTCTCCAGAAATTACACAGCTTTAATTGTGCATTTTGGTATACG
>NW_009608510.1:2256-5914 GCF_000690535.1 Cariama cristata
CAGGAAAACCCACTAGTTGTGCTCCTGGGATAGAAAATCTGTTCCAGAACCTTCAATAACTGCTACATGTTTATCAAGGGCTGTGAATCTGATCTATGCTATATCTACACTCACAGTCTACAAACACATGATGCTTTCAAGAGACCCAAGTGCTTACCATCTCTGCCAAATCCCGAAATTGCTGTTCACTTCCCTAGTCCTGCTGGCCACACTATTTCTGATATAGACCAGGATGCTGTTGGCCTTCTTGGCCGCCTGGGCACACTGCTGGCTCATGTTCAGCCAGCTGTCAACCAACATATAGTCCCTGTGCATCTTATATAGTGCCACATCAAGCTCATTTCATAAAAACAATATATTAATCTTAATTAATATCAGTAGCACAAAATGCACCCTTTGAATATCTTCATACGAGATAACAGCCAGTCATGTTTCTTTTCTTTTTAAAACTACATTGACATAAATCTGAGAACAATGGCACATTGCTCCGTAAGCACTAATCACAATTGCTTTGGAGTATTTGAAGCAAATAATGATTGCTGAGCTCTTACTAATGCCAAGGACTTCTCTCAGAATCTCTGATTTTATTGAGTGGTGAGTGACTTGACATTAATTGGCACTGTGGGAATCAGGAGTAATAATTAATACGCTGGATTTGTATTTTGATTTGTAGTTTGCTGTGAAATCTTGAAAAGAAGAAAACTTTGCAGAAAATAATCTAGTTATATATAGAAACTCACATTTATCTGTGATTAAACTGTGCAGTGTGTGAGCTATGTAATTTAATCTGAAAAGAGTGTTTGTTACCTCTGAAGAGAAAGGGTTTGAATTAATTCCAAAGCTGTATAGTTTGCTTTCAAAAATATTTACTGTGGGGCCCAAAACTACAGTTATGTTCTTATAGAAGTATTTTATTATTTATCTGAACTCTAAAGATACAGTGGCAATATATGCATCTTTCTCAAATGGGTCTAATAGCTTTGGCCACAAAAATGCAGTCATCTGCATTGAGAAATCCATCAAAATGGTACTAGAACTCCAAAGCAAATGGAGTTGATGCTGTGATGAGTGCACCTCAGGTCAGTCAGTTAAAAATAATGTATGTGATTAATTTTTAAGTGCTACTCTCTTGAGTCCTGTGTATTTTGTAAGTAATGATGTAAAGAAATACCCCAAATCAAATGACCAAGTATCTATACTAAGTCTTTCCTTTTAGTATCACACCACTGTATAGAAGGGTGGACAACAATTGTATTAGAGGCTACGTGAGGACATGTTGGTTGGAAACGGTATCTGTGACAGATATTCCTCCCAGCCTCCTGCACACAACCGTTGTGCAAAATGTCAGTATGTCAGAAGACATGTAATAGGAACAGAACGTGGGGGAAGCCAGGAAATAAATATCTTACGGTCTTCATCAAACACAGTTAGTCTAAGATGTCGTGAAACTCCCAAGTAAATCAGTGCTGCCTGAAATATGCCCTATATTCTGTGGCATCTATCAGAGAACATCCAGAATGTTTTCTCTGGTGGGCTGCAAGGCTCAGCCTACTGGGAGCTAGTAATGCACTTTTTCCTAAAATGGGAGTCCTAGAAGGGTGTCACTCTGCATATATACTCAAGGACTCACGGCACTTCATGTACAAAGTCATGCAAGTCACTAGACTCGACTCTGCAGTCTTTTTCTGTCTTTTTCCTTAGACCAATCTGCACCTTCTCCACAACAAGAGATTGAATGTAGCCTGATAGCTGCATTTCAAAACTTTTGTACATACCCAGCAGAATTTAATTTTAATTTTCTATCTTAAAAATGAGAAGAGGCAAGAAATAGAAATAGATAGATAGATAGACAGAATTTTCTATAATAGTGGAAAGTCACATCATGTTCTTACATTTATTGAAGGTAATCATTCTCCAACAGCTTGACTATAAACTGCATGACTAGAATTTCATGATTTAATAGCACCGAAATAGGCATAGTGCCTTTTCCATATGCAAGTATATATAAACCATCACCATTCACTTCTACAGAATGTAATCAGGGAAATAGCTAGTGATGGAGAGTTTCCATAACTGGAAACAGCTATATCAACTTATTTCTGGACGTTCTCACTTCAGAAAGGGACAAAGGAAAATAACTTGAGGAATAGGCTCAGTTTACACCTTCTAGTGACTAGGGCACTGGTTTCCAAGCATTGCTCCAAAAAGTACTTGTAAATTTTAAATTTAACTTTCAGTGGGCAAATACAACAGCAGTGCTGGGAGCAGGGCCTGGAAAGATAGCACAGCTGTATGAGGAGGAACAGAGATACACAGGGTACCTAACAGCAGGATTGCATTATTTAAAAAAAAAATAGTTGTTCATTAAAATCTTCATGGAACTTTAAATACATCTTGTCTCTCCTCAGACTAGCACTCACCCTACATACTGAATGCTACCAGTTGACTTAGGTTGCATCTTCCATTTAGGTATGAGGACTTACCCAGAAGAACTCCCAGTTCCTCGGTGCAGGTGAGACACAGATAGAAAAGAGCTTGGGAGATATTTAGACTGGAGTACTTCCCTGTGTTTTCTTAAGAACACTGTACTCCTGGAGATTGTTATTGTCAAACCAGCAACAGCAAAGGAAGGATTTTAATTTTATTTATTTATTTATTTCAGATTACAAGCCTTACTAGCTTAGTTTTGTCTAAATTATCCTTTGGATGCCTGATTCTTATTGACTCTAGCCTTAGGTGCTTTACTGGATCATGCGATAGCTTTCAGATAAATTAAATAGATTTGTACTGTTTGAATTAATGATAAATTAGTAGACTTTGAAAAGTTCAGAAGCCGATTTTCATCCACTATAATTGACTGGTGAAGTTTGATTTCTGTAAGCATTTTAGAAAATTTTTTAAAATTAGTCTAGTGGTGGAAAAAAAAGGATGAAGAACTGTTTAAGTTCAGTTTGGATAGTAATAAAAAAGCTTAGGTCCTCTTCGACAGAATTAAAACAGACTATTAAAATAAACAAAGCAATGTCGCAAACTCCATCTCCCAGTATCTTAAAGAACTGACTATTACCTACTGAGACAGAACCTTTTCATTGGTGAATATACTTCACCACGCAAAAAGTTCCTGGCAATGCAACTTCTAGTTAGTGAGAGATAGTCAAGGGAGGGGGAAAAAAGTTTCCAAAACATTTTTGAGCCAAACTTTGCTCAGGTTTGAGTTTGAAGAAATGGCTGTACGTGAAGATATGGCTTTTTTGTCAGTTGTGAGCTGTGTGCTTACTGAAGACTTTGCTAGTCATTTGAAAATAGCTTCTAGCACAGAAATGTACTGTATCGCTTCATTCGTGTTGCTTGAACTTTATTAAAGGGCAGTATAGAAGCATAGAAAAGTTTGTGTTGGGGGTGACCTCTGGAGACCATTTGGACGTAGTCTCTACTGAAAGCAGAGACTTAGATTAGGCTGTTCAGGGCCTGTGTTACAATGATCTATTATTCTTAAAACGGGTGCAACTACTAAGTGAGGTGTGATTTATATTAAAAAGCAAGGAAAGCATTGCTGTATTGGGTTTGCATGGCAAGCTTTTGGTAGCATGGGTGCTACAGGGGTGCCTTCTGTGAAAAGTTGCTAGAAGCTTCCCCTATGTCCAATAGAGCCAATGCC
>NW_009608511.1:0-1936 GCF_000690535.1 Cariama cristata
GGCTCAGCGTCTTGCACCGCATTGACCGAGAGGAGGTGAACCAGCTTCGCTTCACCGTCATGGCCCGAGATCGGGGCCAGCCCCCCAAGACAGACAAGGCCACAGTCGTGCTGAACATCCGTGATGAGAATGACAACGTGCCCACCATTGACATCCGGAAAATCGGGCGCATCCCACTCCGGGATGGGGTGGCTAGTGTGGCTGAGGATGTGCTGGTGGATACCCCCATTGCCCTAGTGCAGGTGTCGGACCGGGACCAAGGTGAAAACGGCGTGGTGACCTGCACTGTGGTGGGTGACGTGCCCTTCCAACTCAAGCCGGCCAGCGAGGGCGAAGGGGAGCCGCAGAACAAGCGCAAGTATTTCCTCCACACCTCAGCCCCTCTGGACTACGAAGCTGTCCGTGACTACAACGTGGTGATCGTGGCTGTGGACTCGGGCAGCCCAAGCTTGTCCAGCAACAACTCCTTGCTGGTGCGGGTCGGGGACACTAATGACAACCCTCCCATGTTCAGCCAGGCTGTGTTGGAGGTCTCCTTCCCAGAGAACAACTTGCCTGGTGAAAGGGTGGCCACAGTGGTTGCCACGGATGCGGCAAGCGGTAAGAATGCCGGTGCCGAGATCACCTACTCCCTGGAGGCCTCACCCCTCTCCTCGGAGGCACCGGGTGGCATCTTCAGCATAGATCCCGACTCTGGGGACGTGTCGGTGCAGGCAGTGCTGGACCGTGAGCAACGCGACACCTACGAGTTCCAGGTGACAGCCCGGGACAAGGGGGTGCCGTCACTGCAGGGCTCCACCACAGTGGTGGTGAGGGTGGCAGATCGCAATGACAACGAACCACGCTTCATGCAGGATGTGTTCACTTTTTATGTGAAGGAGAACCTGCAGCCCAACAGCCCTGTGGGCATGGTGACCGTGATGGACTTTGACAAGGGCCGCAACGCAGAGCTCAGCCTCTTCATCCAGCCCAGTGACCACGACCAGGCAGCTGGCATCTTTTCCATCGAGAATGACACTGGAACCATTTTCTCTACCGTCTCGTTCGACCGGGAGCAGCAGACCAGCTACACTTTTAAGGTTAAGCCAGTGGATGGAGGTGACCCGCCGCGCTCTGCCACTGCCACCGTATCCCTCTTTGTGATGGATGAGAACGACAATGCACCCACAGTCACCTTCCCCAGCAACAGCTCCTACACGGTTTTGCCACCCTCCAGCAACATGCGCACTGTGGTGGCCACGGTAGTCGCCACCGATGCTGACACTGGTCTCAATGCTGACCTCAACTACAGCATTATTGGGGGCAATCCCTTCAAACTTTTTGAGATCGACCCGGCCAGTGGCGTGGTGTCGCTGGTGGGCAAGCTGGCCCCCAAGCACTACGGCCTGCATCGCCTCGTGGTGCAGGTGAACGACAGCGGGCAGCCGCCCCAGTCCACCACTGCCCTGCTCCACGTCTTCGTCAACGAGAGCCTGTCCAATGCCACCGTGGTGGAGAGCCAGGTGGCCCGCAGCCTGCACACACCCCTGGCCCAGGACATTGCCGGCGACCCCAGCTATGAGTTGAGCAAGCAGCGGCTTAGCATAGTCATTGGTGTGGTGGCTGGCATCATGACTGTCATCCTCCTCATCCTGGTGGTGGTCATGGCCCGCTACTGCCGCTCCAAGGGCAAACATGGCTACGAGGCTGGCAAGAAGGATCACGAGGATTTCTTCACCCCCCAGCAGCACGACAAGGCCAAGAAGCCCAAGAAGGACAAGAAAGGCAAGAAGGGCAAGCAGCCCCTCTACAGCAGCATCGTCACCGTCGAGGCTTCCAAGCCCAACGGGCAGCGCTACGACAGCGTCAACGAGAAGCTCTCGGACAGCCCCGGTATGGGGCGGTACCGCTCGGTCAACGGCGGCCCGGGCAGCCCTGACCTGGCCAGGCACTACAA
>NW_009608512.1:0-2434 GCF_000690535.1 Cariama cristata
CAGCCTCTCCTGTCCTCGTCCCAGGCCAATGATGCCTGCAAGTGCAACGGCTGGAAGAACCCCAACCCTCCAACTGCCCCCCGCATGGACCTGCAGCAGCCGGTGACCAACCTGAGCGAGCCTTGCCGGAGCTGTGGCCATGCACTGGGTAACCCTCCTGTGGGGCGCCCGGGACCCCCCCAGGGAGGGAGAGCGGTGCTGACCCCCCCCAGTCTCACTGCAGCTTTCTCTCCGCTGCAGCGGACCACGTGTCCCATCTGGAGAACGTCTCGGAGGAGGAGATCAACCGGCTGCTGGGCATGGTGGTGGATGTGGAAAACCTCTTCATGTCAGTGCACAAGGAGGAGGACACGGACACCAAGCAGGTGTATTTCTACCTGTTCAAGGTGCGTCTGGGGCTGGGCACGACTCTGCCCCGCTCTCGGTGGGGTTTGTGCAGGGGTCCCTGGGAGGGAAGTTTTTGGAGAAGAAATGGGCGTGCTCCAGGGTGGACCCTGGCACTTTCCTGGCTACATAAATCGGTGCAGCCCCGCAGCAGCGTTCTGCCACTTCCACTGCTCGTGGCGTGCCTGGTTCTCGGAACTTCGGTGATCGTGTCCGACGGTGTCTTCACAGCTCCTGCGGAAGTGCATCCTGCAGATGAGCCAGCCTGTGGTTGAGGGGTCCCTGGGGAGCCCCCCCTTTGAGAAACCAAACATTGAGCAGGTGAGGCTGCTATCAGGCTCACGCATTGCACTGATGACTTGTCTTGTGTTTTTCTGTTCTTGCACGGTCCGCTCCCTCTTTGGGGGGCAGCCCTGAAGGGTGAGGTGCAGCAGCCGGTGCCCCTCCACTGCCCCTTCCTCTCCCCAGGGAGTCCTGAACTTCGTCCAGTACAAGTTCAGCCACTTGCCACCCAAGGAGCGGCAGACCATGTACGAGCTCTCCAAGATGTTCCTCCTCTGCCTCAACTATTGGAAGCTGGAGACGCCGTCCCAGTTCCGGCAGCGCTCGCAGAACGACGATGTGGCCACCTACAAGGTCAACTACACAAGGTGAGGGCGGGAGGGGGTCTGAGCCAGCCGGCCTGGGGGTCTGCCCGCTCCTCCTGCCTCTGCGTGGGGCTGACCCCTGATTCCTGGGGTCTTTGCCTCTCCCCACCTCTCCTGGGTTGTTGGTCTGTTAAGACAGCAAACATCCAGTGGGGAGGCTGCTTCCAAATAACGTCAGCCGTGACCCCCCGGACGCCTGCTCTTCTCGTCCCTGCTTCCAGCAGTGTTGTCCCAGGAGGGGTGCGAGTGCTCTGGGGTCACTGGAGCATGTTCCTGTCTCCTAGGTGGCTGTGCTACTGCCACGTGCCACAGAGCTGTGACAGCCTACCCCGCTACGAGACCACCCATGTCTTCGGGCGCAGCCTCCTGAAGTCTATCTTCACGGTCACCCGCCGGCAGCTGCTGGAGAAGTTCCGGGTGGAGAAGGACAAGCTGGTGCCAGAGAAGCGGACACTGATCCTCACCCACTTCCCCAAGTAGGTGCCGGGCACGGGGATGGCTGCTGCGATGCTGGGCAGGCTCTCCTCCCTCGGGGCACTCGCACACCGAGCGTGGCCGACATGCCGCTCTCTGCCAGGTTCCTGTCCATGCTGGAGGAGGAGATCTATGGCGAGAACTCTCCGATCTGGGAGGCCGATTTCACCGTGCCAGCTGTGGAGGGTGCCCAGCTGGTGTCTCGCCCAGGTATCTTGGGGAGCAACCCTCCCAGCTCGGGGGGGCTGTAGGATAAAGGACTGAGGCGCGGGTGAGCCTTGGCCATGACGGTAGCTGGGCTGCTGTGGCACAACAAGCTGCTTTTCTGGCAGTCAGGGGCATCATTGGTCTCTTCCCGCCACAGTAAGCACTGTGGCCACAGTCAGCACTTTCGCCGTGCCCACCACTCCGCTCTTCAGCAAGAAGCTCAGCAACAGCAGCTCTGCCGCAAGCATGGACGCCAGCACCCCGGAGCCCCTGCCAGGTGGGACCAGCGTGAGCCCAGCGCCGGAGGAGCTGGGACCTTCCTTGGTCCCCTCTGGTGCTGGACGTGCCGCTCTGCTCCGCTCCTCAGGAGAAAAGCGGAAGCTGCCCGAGAGCCTGACACTGGAAGATGCCAAGCGGATTCGTGTTATGGGAGACATCCCCATGGAGCTGGTGAATGAGGTCATGCTGACCATCACGGACCCCGCTGCCATGCTGGGCCCCGAGGTATGGGGTTGGGGGATGCTGAGGCAGCACCTGTGCTCTCCAGGGCCCGTAGAGCTGTTTTCCTGGTGTGCTGGGGCCTGGTTGGGCTCCCCCCATGACAGGTATGCTGTGCCCAGTGAAACCTCCTCATACACTCCCAGACCAGCCTGCTGTCAGCAAATGCGGCGCGGGATGAGACGGCTCGGCTGGAGGAGCGCCGCGGCATCATCGAGTTCCAC
>NW_009608513.1:0-2318 GCF_000690535.1 Cariama cristata
TGCTTAGCGAGACCCTGGTTTGGGGTGAGGTGACCCAGAGCCACTCTGCCTCTTGAGGGAAAGGCTGGAGCTCTTCCCGCCTTAGCCCTCAGCCGTGCAGCATAGTTCATAGGGAGGTCTGGGGTTGTTTCCAGCTGAGCTGCGCATCGGCCAGCAGGTTTCAGCTTCCCCGGAGCTATGGTGAGAGCAGATGTCTGAGCATCAAGTAGTTCAAACAACTGAAAAAATGCCTTTCTGTTTAAAGCTGGGTTTTGAGTATTAATTTTAAATATATATTTAAAAAATGTAACAAAACAAAGGGCTTTCTGCTTCCTTACTGGAATAGTTTTGCAGCTATTGAACTATTTGAAACTGGTAGCTGTAATCCCACTTAAAAATGAAGTGACAAGCAGATTGGGCCTGGCTTCCGTGACTCCTCTGTTGCTCAAACTCAGAGTAACACAAGCAGCAAACTGAACATGAATAGCAGCAATTAAAATGGCTTTTAGGCTAACATATTACTAAAAAAAAATAAAAAAAATCAAAAGACTCTGCACTGTGTCTTCCTTATGGGAAGCCACCAATATAAATAAATGTAATTCTTCACTGGGGAGTCCTGTGCTGTCAGCTCTTGGAACTCAAACATTCTGATTTTCCCTTTCAGTGTATGGAGCAACGACTGTGCAAGTTTCTTCACCTAGAGCCAGATAAACAACTGGGTGGACCAGGTGAGTAGTAAAATGCAAATGAGGGTGAAAAGGCAGAGAAAAATCAATAGTCATGACCTTTATATTAACAAGATTATGTAGAATGTCCCATCTTTGTACAGAGGTGATTCAGAGGTACTGTACATTACTTCTTGCAATTTAATTTCCCCCTTTTTCTTTTACACTCTTAGGTAATAACATAAACACAGAAATCTCACCATCAGCCAAAGAAACCTGGACTGGTACCAGGTTTTGGTACCAGAAAATATCTGGAAGCCTCAAAAAAAAAAAAAAAATCGATCCGTGTTTTTCTAGTAGGATTCTTTCTCTGAGCAGTAACTCGTGCATGCCGCTAGATGTCCTGTCAGCATCAGGCCTTGTAGCACATACAGCTACACCCCACAGATTCTAAGAAGCCTACATAACTACAAACATCAGGTAATTTATTCTGAAAATATAACTCTAGTCCAGATATTTTCTTGGAATTAATTTTTTTTAATGTTGCAATAATGATAATTCCTGTGCACGGACCACCTGGGAAACATAGAGACTTTTGACTCCTGAGAAATAGCTGCTTGCAACCACAGCTGCAGCACAGGTTTTCATGCCTTGCTCCACTCCTAAGTATCAGGCATGCTTTGACTACTTCAGTGGTCAAATAGCATGAGGCTTTCCCCTATAATTCTGAGGATTGGTTCAGATGAAGAGCCTCTCAGTCTGAAGATACTTCCTAATAGCAATCGGGGATTTTTACACCACATACTAGAAACCATCTAAATATATTTTTTTTTTCATGTAACTCTTCACCAACTATTAAGATATTGTAGTAACTGCAAGTTCCCCACTTACCTAGACTAAATGATCTCAAAACCAGAATTGATAACATGTTTACTTTCTTTGGCTAAGCATTTTCCTAAGAATTTGTATATTAAAAGATGTCTGTACTTAAATTTACAACTCTATCAATATGCAAACTGGCTGCTCTCTATAATGAATATGCTATAACAGCAACTCTCATCATTACATTGTAGCTTCCAGACAAGATTTGCCTTGCTCCAAATGTGCTGTTCCTAGCATGTACAATTATTCTCAGCTGTGGTTATTCATACTTAGCCTGGATATCTTTTTCCTTTACTCCTTCATCATACCCAAACATCTAAGTAGAACCCTTCACAGATTTTATTTTTTTCTATGAAGTGTATGATGGGCAACTGTTGAGATTGGATGGAATGTACCAGCAGTGTCAGAAAAATCTTGGCATAGGGACAGCCTACAGGTACACCTCAGGAGTGAAGCAGATTGTCAATTTGTTAACGTACTCCATGAGTCCAGGTATGGGCATGTCATGGAGTAGCAAGGGTTTGCTGCTCCCTGAGGGACACAGAGCTGGGAGATGAGCACAATAATACAGACAACAGGGCAGGAGCCTCACCATTCAGGGTCCAGTTCCTCAGTCCCCAAGCAAGGCGAGTGGAGCAGGCCATAGGATGGCAGCTGGGAGCAGCCAAGAGTCCAGGTCATCAGGCAAGCTTGTGGCAACTAGAGGGGCAAGGCTGAGTTCAGAAGTCAATCTGAAGGTCAGGTAACGGCAGGCAAGGGCAGACACGAGCCAGGGATGGCTGGGCCGGTGCC